>NC_084512.1:24703217-24803002 GCF_024500385.1 Phyllopteryx taeniolatus
TGCAGAGGATAAAGAATATAGGTCTGTGAGTATTATTGTTTGCCCTGTCTCCGTGTGCCGCAACCGCTTGTATTCCAAATAAAGTTGTTTAAAGGTTTCTTTAATATGCTAGTTTCATGAGCCCGTCTGTAGTGTTTTGCTTTGTGTGTTAGCATTATGCTAACTGTCTTTCGTAAGTTACGTGGCTTGGTTAAATACACGGCGTGTTATAGCTAGCGCGTGCAACTACATTTTTTTTGCTCACAACTCAAGACAAATGAATCGTCCGAGCGACGGCTCGCATATGTAATATGGAGTTAAATAAGCTTTTTATTCATTTGAATGAAGTAGAAACCGTATTTTAAAAATTGTACAATACAAGTTACAATTTTACAATTAAAAAAGTGTTTTTTGATTTTTTGGATTTCGTTTACTGTAAGTAAATTGCTAATAAATTCTAACTTTCAATTAAATTGACTGTAAATTAATTGAAAAGCAATTCCATTAAGATGACACCTTTCTGCTAATTTTCCATTTAATTCGACGTATTTTGAATTGAATTGAATTCAATTTGATTTATTTGTCATGCTACTTATATATAATCCCTCAAGAGGAAATCCCAAAAAAATACAAACAGAGTGCGTGTTCTCACTGGCCACTTTATTAGGTACAGAAAAAAAACCCCAACCCCAACAATAACTTCTATGATTGGTTGTTCTTATAAAGGCGGAGTTTCTGTCTTGGATCTCTTGATGGTGCTGCTGCGGGCATTTCACAGGGCATATAACCCTATGAAAAGTTGCCCAAAAGTGAACGCGTCCTCATCCTTTTGACGGACGGGTGCGCGCGCGCGCACACGTTTATGAGCACACGCCTGCGAATGAGTTCTTCGTACAGTATAATAGGACTCAAGTTGTGTGAGTCACGTTGCCCTGATTCAAATCCTAATTAGAGCCTGCCACAAATGCTCATTAATGTATAATCTAAACATTTGCGCCTCCGAATTAGGCCCCTTTTTTTTGTAGAACTCCTGTGGCTCTAGTCCAGCCCCCTTTGTGGACTTGTGACCTGCTTCGTGCAACCGGTTCTCTGGGTTTTAACGAGTCACTTTCACTTTGTCGTCTTACCGTCACACACAACTGTGCTACGTACACGCATGCGTATACCGTAAATACAGTGGATATGAAACGTCTACATACCCGTCCGTGTGCAAGGGCCAGGTTTGCGTGGTAAAATGTCTGGAAAAGCCTACTCGAACATCTGAACTTGATCAGAGGCACGTTAAATGGTGGCAGGTGTGTGATGATTCCCGTTTAACGTGAGTTTTGGTTAATTACGAAGACAGCCGCGTTCCCAGTAATTAGAGGGTGTGCACGCTTATGCAACCAACTATTATTTTAGTTGCTTGGTTTTGCTTCAACTTTTCCAAAGGTAGAAAACAAATTCAATGGAGTTGTACAAGTTATAAGTCACATTAATGGCGAGAGAGAGAGGTTTTTTTTGTTTTTTTTATATGCCAAAAACCTGGCATCTGACCAAGGGTGTGTAGACTTTTCTGTTCACACACATTTGAATGTATACATTGATAGTGTGAATAAACATGTGATAATACTAGCGGTGCTGTTCTAGAATGTTCCAGAAGAATGTGTCCAGGGAGACAATAAACGGAGGTTCTGTGCACGTCTGGCTGGACCAGACCAGTAAGTAGATGGTTCCGCATTTTTCACTGTGCAACCAAGGTAAATATAAAAATACAAATCATTCCAATAATAAACGCTGTTTTCTTTCCCCAGACAGACAAATTGCCTTGATGCTGCAGCAGAAACTGTACGAGGCCTTTCAGGTGCAAATGCATGCTACGTGTTCGTAAGAAGGAAGCTGAAGCTGAAGCGCAAAAATGGCTCACACCTCCGTAAATCCTCATATGACCACGAACCGAAAACAATATGCTGCGTTATGAGCGCACAGTCATAGCCGGTGTTTTTCAACGGCTTACATTTATTGCACATTTCTTTCGTTTGGAGTTTTTAATTCGTTATTTTTTTGTGTGACTATTATTTGATTTGCACAAATAATTGTAAAATGGAGGACAATGATGATAACTAATGTTGAAACTATGACTGAATAGTTATAAATCATGCAAAATATAAATCCTTGTTAAAATAAATAAGTTTACAATTGTATATCAAAAAATAATATCGTGTATATAGTGTAATAAGTATCGTTTTATTTGAATTCAAAAAGACTTTAAAATAATGATGTCTCCAAACATGATTGATATTTAGTCATTTTTATAATATAAATCGTTTTCATATTTTTTATGAAATAGATTAATTTTAAAATAAAACCTGTAAGAAATTTATTTTCAAATAATAGCTGCAATGTAATAGCTATAGTTTCATATAAATCAAATAATTACATATTTGTGTCTATGCGTTAATTATTTTGAGTAATTTTTGTGTGTTCACTTTCACTTTCAATTTAGATTTTCGAACCCATTTTTCGCCTGTGTCGGATGAATATTCAGTCGGTCCAATTTATCAGATGATATTAATTGTATTTATTTATTTATATATTCATGGGTCATATCTCCCCCTTAAATTCGCCTAAAAGGGTTTAGCCACACACACAAATTATATCAGTTCCTAGTGACAAAAAAAAAAACCAATCAAAATGGAAAATGCCACTTTTTGATACCCCATTTACATGAGATCACCATAATTCCGTCCTTTCTGGCGACTGGCGTTCCACTTTCAGTTATTATTCCGTCCACTAGATGGCCCCACTTAATAGTATGTGCTTGTGTGATTGAAGTGGAGCGCCTGTGTTTCCTGTGCAGGCTTTTGTGGAGAACAAACTTGGCGTCATGGCCTACATGTACGCCTTGCCCATAAAGGTAAACAAGACAACACTTTGTCGTGTAGTAGTCCATCTGTAATCGAGCAGATTTATTGATTCACTTATTTTCCCACTCTTGTGTAGTTTGAAGAGGCCATTTACGGCAGCCAAAACACAGACTTTACTACATTTGTGATGCCGGGCGCTGTTCTCAGGTCAGTTGGAGGTCACAACGTCACCATTTTGGTCCGCATACAGACATAACCTGTCATTTTCAATTTTTCATGATTAGGATTTGAAATAAATCACATCAGCTCATGCCATTAGTATTAAAATATCATGTTTAGTTTTTCAACCCTTACAATTTTTAGAACAACCTAAAAAGGCAATTTGGATGCATTCTCGCTTTCAGCTTTTTCCATATTGTTTTGCTCGTGTTATATCGACACTTCCAACGCACAGCAAAGTGCGCAGTCGGGTTCACCTTCTTTTGTCGCGATTGTCCAGCATCGCCTTCTACTTGGCCTTGGGCCTGACCGCCCTCTCCTTTGTCCTGGAGAGGAAAGAGGGCCTTCTGGACCGATGCTGGGTCGCAGGTGAGAACTTCCACACTGCCGAGCAAAGTCGTGACGCGCACCAAAAAAAAACCCCCAGAAATCCGCAAGGCGAGACATCGGGATGGACGAGCCCATGTTATCATTCAAATGATGAATGAATGAATAGTAATAATAAATGTAGCTTTTTTTACAAGACGTTCAAAAAAATACGACTTCGTTCTTGATCAAATGTAACTTGATCCCCCCCCCCCCCCAAAAAGGTATGACACTGCTTATCCAAATATGACTTTGTTGTTGAAAAATTGCCCTTCGTCAATGACTTCAAAATACAACTTTATTCTGGTAAAACAAAATAATAATAATAATTCCTGCAGCTGTATCATCAATATCACGATGTGTCGTTTTCTCATGTTACAGTATTGATCCTTGAGTGTCAAATATTGATATTCCCAGTCGACAATACTTGGAGAGTATTTTGAAAGCAAAAATAATATGGATCACATTCGGCGCATCATTGATACTGCGATGTCTTGCTCCAGGAATAATGCGCCGCTGCAATCACAGTCAAACCAACAATACTTTGATAGCGTTTGAAGTGACGACCCAAAAAGACGCTTAAGAACATCGTGGATATTTTTGCATAGTGTGGGAAATGTGATTTCATGCTACGTTCCCATTTCCTATTTTCTGTTTGCGTCAGGCGTGAGCTCGCTGGAGACGATGCTGGCTCACCTTTTCTCGCAGCTGCTGGTCATCGGCGTCCAGATTGTCCTCATGCTGCTCTTCGTCCTGCTCGTCTTCAAGGTGCCCGACCTTCGACACAAACATCGGCAAACAGGGGGCTTTATCACAGAAAAATGCAACTACCACATCTTTGAAAATGGGTTTTAGGTCATTCTTTATTTTCTGCCCCCCAAAAATACAGAGAAACAAATACAACTTTGTTCTTTGTTCGAAAAGAAATGACATTATTCTTGAAACAGAAAAATCCCCCCAAAATATGGCTTGATTTTTTAACGACTTTTTTCATTTAAAAATATAACGTATTCTGAAGATGATACGTTATTTCCCCCCCAAAATGGAAAAAAATATGAATTAACGCTTTAAAAAAACCACGACTATCATTCGAAAAGTCTGGTTCATTCTTGAAAAAGATCGGACTTACTTATCGAATATAATAACACCTTTAGTTTAAAAATGGACCTTATTCCTAAAAAAGGACACTAATTGAAAAAAAACATGACTTTATTCTTTTAAAACTATATTACTTCATTCTTGGAAAAAATACCACTTTAGCCTGAATGAAATACACGTTTATTCTTCAAAATATTCTTGAACAAAATACAACTTTGGAAATCTAACTTCACTCTTGCCAAACATTTGGCCTTATTCTGGAAAAAGATACTGTACTATTCGTAAAGAAAAACAACTTTACTCTCCCAAACAATTACCAATAAATTCATTCTTCAAAAAAGGTGACCTTATTCTTGAAAAAAAAAAGACTGACATCTTGAAAAAAGACTTTATTCCAGTAAAAGATGTTACTTCCTTCTTGGAAAAAATACGAAATATAATGCTGTTCTTCCCAAAATGCGACTTTATTTGTGACCCAAAAAAGATGGTTTGCGTGCAGATGCCGAACGAAGGCTCCCTGGTTCTCATCGTGCTGCTGATCGTGCTGCAGGGCATCACCGGCATCTCCTGCGGCCTCGTCATCTCCGCCGCCATCGACGACGAGCAGAACGCCAACCAGGCCGCGCTCGGACTCTTCTACCCCAACCTCATCATGAGCGGTAGGACGTGAGCAACAACGTCCGGCATTTTTTCAATCATTTAAAAAAAAAAAACACCTTTGTGTTTCAAAAATGTCATCTCCAAAAATATGACTATTATTGCGGGCAAAAAAGGACTTTATTCTCATTTTAAAAAAAGTATTGGATTCATGAAAAAAATGACTTCATTCTTGACAAAAGTAAAGCTTAATTCTTGGGGAAAAATAGGACTTTATTCTCCTCGCAAAATAAGGCTTGTAAAAACACTTTAGACTTTAAAAATGTATGTACATGTAATCAAAAATATGAACATTCTTGAAAACAAAATTACCTTGTTTGTTGTAAAAAAAAAAAAAATATATATATATATATATATATATATATATACAGTATGTGTGTATATGTAATATATATATATATATATATATATATGTATGTATATCCTTCTTGAAAAAAATAAGACTATTTTCGGAAATAACTTACTTCATTCTTGAAAAAATGACTTTCAAATATAAGATTTGATTCTTGATGGAAATCAGACTTTATTCTTGAAAGACAAAGCTTCATTGGGAAGAAATATTATTTGAAGAAAATTCTTGGAAAACTGTGACTTTATTCTTGAAAATGTGACAGTTCTTTGGGAAAAAAGGATGTCCAAAAAATGACCTAATTCTTGGAAAGAAAAAAAAAGAAAAAATGTCAGTGGAAATTTGGCATGAGCCTGCACAAGCTGTCGCGTTACACAAGATGTTGCCATCGTCATGTCAGGTATCATTTGGCCGGCGGAGTGCATCCCCTACCCGCTCCGCTACCTCAGCCTGGCGCTGCCCCAGACCTACGCCTCCGAAGCGCTGCGATGCATCATGTACAGAGGTGCGCACGCACAAACACGTCAGCCGTTAGCACTGAAGCAACGTAAGCGGTGAAATGCAGTGAAATTGAATACATGCTCACCATACGTACATGTGGGACATATGGAGTATTTGCTTCAAGTGAATTTTTTTACGGAAGACATTCAATTCAAGAATTGGACTTTATTCTTGCCAAAAAAAACAAACAACTATTTTTCGGGGGGGGACGATGACTTTTTTCTTGAAATGAAGGAATTTTCTATTTTTGAAAGAAAATTCAGCTTTTTTCTTGTTAAAGCTTTATTTTTGAAAAACAAAAAAGAAAATTTTTCTTTGAAAAATATGATGTCTTTTTTATAATACTTAATTCTTTAAACAAATAGGACTTTATTCGCGACAAGAATTGGACTTGACTCATGAACAAATGACTTCATTATTGGGGGGGAAAAAATACAACCTTATTTATGAAAAAATAACTTTGAAATTTTGCTGAAACAAAACACTTCCTTCTTACAAAAAAAGATGTCTTTATGTACCCCAAATTATTTTGTATTATGGTAAACAGCAAACATTGTTTAACTGCTCCACTGCAAATGCTAATGAGTTAATCAATGATTCCATATCATACTAAATACGTGGGTAACCGAGTTGTGTGTCCATCAGGTTGGGGTCTGACTCACATGATGGTTTGGCGAGGCTTCGCGGTCACTCTGGGCTGGAACACGTTCTTCATTGTCGTGGCGACCCTCATCTTGAAGTTCCGCAAGTGAACGCATGCGCGCGCTGCCCATTGAAAAGGACGATGTACATACACATACATGGCAGTCCATCAAGGGTGGCGCCCCTGTTCTTTATTACGGCCCATTGCGCATTTACAGTACATGATCAAACATTCCTGTCGCATTAATGCAGCCCTTTTTTGGGTTTTTTTCCATCGAAATACGCTCAATCCAAATTTGTAGTCGTTCGTCGAATTCAATAAACGAGTTACTTCGTTTGTTTTAAATACGATTGGAAAAACTTAAAAGAAATCACATGTTGTCACTGTCGGGCAGAATCCTCACGTCGCCGAAATGACGACTTTTCAGGAAGTAGAAAAAAAATCGATCTTCCAACCGAAACGTTCAAGTTGGTGTGATACCTTATATTGCTGTTGCGCAACGACGTCACCTTAACGCCACCAAAATGATGTCCAATCTCGAATTGAATTCACCCTAACCCTCGCCCCCAAAAGAAAATCGAAAATGTATTACGCTAGTGATTCAATTAGTTTGGACATTTTGAACAAAACAAGCCTACTCAAATGCATCTCACCTATTTTCTGGGGGGGACAAAATCATCCAGACTTCCAATCTTGAGGCGACACAATGCCGCACGGCTCCCGCAGAGTGTTTTTTCACAACGCTTCTCCGACAGGTCAAGTGGTCAAGGGAGTTCATAGATTTATTCTCAAGCCTTTCAATTGGTTAATAATGTTTACAAATAACAAAGAATATGAGGCAAACCAATATCATTGATTTGAAAGTGACATACATTTTTGCCCGACCACGATGACATCATGTACATTTAAAACCTTTAGATTTTATTCAATAATTACAAATGAAACAATTATAAATATCATGTGGATTCATTGAAATTCAATTAATTATAAATAAAATAAAAAATGAAGATGTATTATTATATCATTATTAAAACCAAACTATTTTATTTGTTGTCTTAATTTAGCCAGTTTTCCCTAAAATTGGTTAATTCAACTTTTTCATTGATCCTTTATTCATTTATCTCATTAAATAATCGGCTATTATTTTAAATAATAAAATGTAAAAACTATTAACATAAACAGTGTTATATAGCCTATACATTTTGATGTATTTGAATAATTAAACAAATGAAAATGAGACTGAATGATTATTTTATTATGAACAAAAAGTATATTACATAGCTACATTTTGAACTTGTCTGTTCAAACAAAAAGCCCAGTGTGTTTGCCGAGCCCTGTTCTACATGCATCTGGTTAACCCTAACCCAGAAAACCAAAAAAAAAAACAATCCAAATAAATATATATGGAGCACATGCAACATAAGCAGTCCAAAGTGTTTGAATATATGCTGACTTTACATGTGGGAAATTAGATCGTGTTCATGCAGTATTTTCTTCACGTGACCTTTATTATGGGGGGGGGGGGGGGGGGGGGGGAATGTGAAATTCTATTGTATTTCTTTTTTTAATTTTTACATGACTGCCATTTTTTTTTATGCTTTTATTCCACTTTGCTGGACAGAGTGGACGCCACTCGCGGGTCAGCTGACCCCTCAGGGCCCATGTGACGTCATCACGTGACATCATCATGTGTTACGCAGCAAACATCCATCACACTTTTGTTGTTTGTTGTTCGTCTGATGGATCTTTTACTTACAATTCAATAAACTCACCAAAGTTTACAAATTGCATGCTTCCTTTTTTTTTTTTTTATTATTTTTTGGTTTGTTTTTTGATGCTTTTGGACATATTCATTTAACTTTTTCACATTTAATTTTCATGAAAATCTGATGTTGCATTTCTAAGTAAATGCGCTTTAGATTCTCATGTGACACATTACATCTGATTTCCCAATCCTAATAAAATAATGCCCCTGTTACCACTCAACTAGTTCACTTCACCAAGTTACTCGGCTATCCAGGAAGTTTCGTTAAGATCATGTCTATGCAGAGATGTTGACTTTCAAATAAAAGTTGTCATGAGATCCGATTTCTAGGGTGTAATTCAAGATACTCCCGGTAGAGGGCAGAACATCACTGTACACTTTCAACAGCACGTTGACGGGTTTGTTACTGAAAGTATTCAAGAAGCAACATTGACAACATTATCAGAACTACATATTTTGATATTTTGTTGTATTTATGAAGAATGTGATGTCAATTATGATACATCATTCTGAAAAAAATAGGACATTTTTTATTTCATAAAAAAAATGATTTCTATTTATTCCACAAAAGAAAATAGGACTTGGAAAAACAAAATCTAAAATCTTAGTTTACGCTTGAGAAAAATTCAACCAAAATATTTTTTGGGCTTGATTCAAAACAATAAAAGGGTAACACTCTATTGAACAATAATACTTTTTTTATTCTCAAAGATAGGACTTTAATCTTAGGAAAATGGATTAATTATTTTTTTAAAATAATGCAACATTAATCTAGAAATGATCACTTTATCGTGTTACCTCATTCTAAAAAAAAAAAATACTATATTCTTGAAAAAATGCAACTTTCTTATTTAAAATAAGCCACCTGTATTGTAAAAAGTCTGACTTTACTGCAAACGAATATGATTTTAGGCTTGAAAAATAATGGAACTTATCCCCAAATCTATGTTTTCTAATCATATGTATTGACCAATTAATTACAAGCCACAAAGTGTGTGTGCCCTTTTATTGCGGAAACCTCACTTGGATTATTTTTAATGCACGCGTGCGTGTTTTGACTCTTGACGGCGTTGACGTGTTGAAGGTGAATGCCTAAAAAGAGAGAAATAAGTAGCACACTTTACAGGCTTATCGCCCGGCCGGCCACCTCGTGAGCCTTTTGACGACGTCGTCGAACATCCCGAGGCTTTTTACGGTGAGGATTTCGGACAGCAATTCATTGTTTTCCACCTTCAAATGAACCGGTGTTACGAGAGACTTTTCACTTGGTTATTTATTTCAGAAAAGTCAAGCCAAGCACTTTTTGTTTTTCAGAAGTAGAAGTCTTTGGATGCTTTTGGGGTTTTTTTTCTCCGAATAAACCTATTGTGCTAAGTGCTCAGTGCGTTGGAGAGCGCATCATGGACGAACTGAGGAGGGACGTCAAATTAGAAAAATAATGTCAAAAAGAAATGCATATAAATGACAAATAAAAAAAGGATATGACTTTTTTTGGACAAAAACTATAAATAACTATTTTCGACTATTTTCAATAAATCCGACTTTATTCTCGAAAAACACCCAAAAAACTATTCTCGAAAGACAAGCTTTTGGCTTTAGTCCGAAAATAATATTCTTTAAAAAATATAGCTCTATATTTGACCAAATATGACATGATTATCCCCTCGAAAAACGATTTACTCTTTAAAAATGTGAATGTACAAAAAAAAGAAAAAAAGATTATACTTTTTAAAATGTTCTCCTGGAAAAAAAGCTTGGAATTCATTCTCAGAAAAACGTTAATTTTCTTGGAAATTATATTCTTGAAAAAATAAGACTTTATTCTCCAAAATAGATGCTATTTTTTTCTTGAATGCGTGACATTATTGAAAATAAACATTAGCTTTATTATTGGAAAAAATAAGACTTTACTCAAAAGATAATATGATTTTATCCTCAAACAAATGTCTGTAGTCCTGAACAAAGTAACTTTCTTCTCTAAAATAAATATGGAATTATGATTGAGTGTGACTTTACTCACAAAAGTGCTTTTATTCTTAAGAAAATATTACCTTTTTAAAATGACTATTCTTAAAAAAAGAACTCTATACTCCCCAAAATATTACTTTGTTCATGTATAAAATAATGACCTTTTTCTCAAATAATGAAAGTTTTCTCCAGAAAAGGACTTAATTCTTGAAAAAAAAATCATGCTTTGTTCTCTAAATATTTCTTTCATCTTGAAAAAGTGTTACTTTATTTATATGGGGGGAAAAAACATGACTTAATTCTTGAAAGAGTACTACTTTATTCTCTCCAAAATAAGCCTTTATTCATGAAAAAAAGACTTTAATCTAAAAATTACATTCTCGATGAAATATCAAAAAAACAGCTTTAATATTTTCAAAAATGTGTCTTTAATTTTGAAAAACTATGACTTTATTCTTAAAAGTATGAAAAAAAATACAAAAAATGAAAATATGACTTCATCCTTGAAAATACGACTTCAGTTAAAAAAAAAAAAAGTGCTCATTCCAAAAAATATGACTTTATGATTTGACTACGTTTCAAAACAATATATAGCTTTAACTTGTGTGAACAGGGTGACCTTTTGGTACTGGAGAAATAAAGCAAGCGTCAACAGGGACTCACTGATTCCCAATACATATTTGTGTATATGAATCAATACAAAGTGAAGGCCTTAAGTTAACTGGACAAAAGAAGGACACACTTTCTTTGATTGTGTGTGCACGTGCGTGCATGAAGGTGCCGAAGTCCAAAGCGGCCGTCCGTCCACCCCGTAAATCCCCTCACGTTCCGCATCGCCACGACAACACGTCTCCATTGCTGTGGCAACCGAGCGGCCTCTCCTCTATTTTTGCTCGTCGTCACGGGAGACGCACGGCTGCCTTTACACCGGCGAGCGCAAAGTCCTCAATTTGGAGTTCACAGAGTGCAACAAGGCAATTTTTACCCCACATTACACTTACTGACTTACAAACTTGATTTGAAATTTCAAACTATTTTTCTCCCTGGGATATAATGTAAAGTCCATTTTTTTCCCCTTCCAGTGTCAAATTTGCTGGCATCGTGAAACACAATTTTATTCTTTGAAAAAAAAGTATGACTTTACTTTTGAAATATTCTTTTCTCAAAAATAGGACTTTTTTTTTTTTTTTGACGTGACTTCATTTTCTTCGCCGCTTCTCCTCACGCGGGTCGCGGGCGTGCCGGAGCCTATCCCAGCTGTCATCGGGCAGGAGGCGGGGCACACCCTCAACCGGTTGCCAGCCAATCGCAGGGCACATACAAACAAACAAACAACCATTCGCACTCACAGTCGCGCCGACGGGCAATTTAGAGTTGTCAAACAACGTGCATGTTTTTGGGATGCGGGAGGAAAGCGGAGTGCCCGCAAAAAAGCCACGCAGGCACAGGGACAACATGCCAACTCCACACAGGCGGGGCCGGGGATTGAACTCGGGTCCTCACAACTGTGAGGCTGACGCTCTAACCAGTCGGCCACCGTGGCGCCTTATGTGACTTCATTCTTTTAAAAAAAATGAATATGGGATTCTTTTTGAAAAATGCCTAAAACAAAAAAAGATGTTGTCTACAAATATGACTTGTTTCTTGAAAAATACGACATTATTATTGAAGAAAATGAGACTCTACTATTGCAAAAAAAAAAAGCCTCATTCTTGGAAAAAAAATGGATATTAATCTTGAAAAACTGTTGCTTATTTACTTTTTTGATACTCATTTGATATATGTGGACATTTCTCGCCCCCAACACTCCTCAGGCCATTCACAATACCAGTTACCACTCTATGTTGAAGTCAGCTGAGGAGTTTCATTGAGCCAAAAGTAGTGCTTTGGCACCATCTAGTGGCATGGATGGGAACTTATAAACCTTTTGGTGGAGGGGGGACCTCAATTTTGCATTCAGGGTCACAGAGTCGGAAGACCCTGGGCAGATTCCATGATGACATGGCAACACAAAGATGCTGCAATCTGATTGGAGAAAATATCTAACATCCACGCACTGGAAGCAGTGCAGCCAAGAGAAATGCTATGAAAGGAAGAATACAAGGATTTGAACTTAGGTTGTAAATGTAGCTCAGCAGAGAAGGCCACGCTTCAGTTGCCTTCATGTGCTCCCAGATGATCAAACCATGAAGATGAGGATGAGGAACTTTGGCTTCAGTTTTTTTTTTTTGGCTTCAATTTTGACCTCCAACACACACACAACCGCAACGGTTCCCGCGGCGACCAGAAACAGCCCCTGGCCCACTCTTCCTCTTCCACCTCTTCCTCCGCCGTTGACAGACGGGCCCGATGACATCATGCTTGCCCTTGCATCGCTTGTGTACCTCGTCGCCATGACGACTGCAATCATGATGATGATGAGCCAACCGCCTCTGGAACTTCACCTGACTGACTGGTTTGGGTTTTGTGCTCATGGTGGATGTGTTACATCAGTGTGTGTGTGTGTGTGCGCGCGCGTGTGTGTGTGTGTATAAATAAACTCCTTGAGGGATAGTTTAAATCTTACGCCGTTCTGTATACACAGTATAACTGCCAATTTTTATGACAGTGTATTCATTACATCACGTATTAATTACGAGTTGACTTTTAACAGTCCAGTTGTCAAGTCTGATCTTGTATACATTTGCAAATATGAACGAAAAGGAAGCCGCTGCGACTTTCCTGGCAGCATCCTATTTTGTAATAATTGCAGCTTTTATTTTTTTTTCAACATTAAATTTTAATATGCAAAACAACAACATACAGAAGACTATAGTGCACACTTGGCTCCATAATATGTTTTTTTCTTTATTCACTACAGCAGGTAAGACGCAATGAATTGAAGAGAAATCCTATCAAATTTACAGCACATTATTCTATATTTTATTTTATTTTATTTGCCTTTAATTTCATTTTCATGTTGCTGAACATGATACATTTGACTTTATTTTGCTTTTATTTATATTTTCTGTTATTGTAGTTATTTCTATGTTAATGCACTGTAGATTCATAATTTGTCTTGAATTTGATTTTCATGTTAATCTTAACAAAACATTTCATTTGCATTTTATTTGTTATGAATATATTATTAGTTGAGGTTTTTATCCTTTTTGTATTGTATTTGTATACCTATGATAATTGTAATGTAGGTATTCTTTTTTTTAGATAATGTGCTTATTTGTTTTTATTTTGTATTTTTGTTTTTGTATTGTATTTGTATTTGTATGGTAATGTTAATGTGACACTGTAATTTGTTTTTTTTAATATCCATATTAAATGATATTGTAATATTTTAGTTTGTGTATGTTAATGTTAATGAAAAACTTGATTTATATTTATTTAATTTTATGGATTGATGTACTGATTTATTTATATGTTTTTTATTTATTTATTTTTTGTATTGTTTGTATTTGTATGGTAATTGCGATTTTCCATTGTAATTTATTTGTATTTTCTTTTAATTTTATGTTCGTGGAAAAATGTATTTGTATTTTTTTATGATAATGTTATTATTTATTTAAATGATTCATATTTTTTATATTGTATTAATATGTATTGTATTTGTGTTTGCATGGTCATGTTAATGTTACATTTTAAGGGTATTTTAATATCAATGTTAAATCATATTGAATTTTGTGATTTCATTTTCATACAATTTCTTTTCCATTATTATTTTACGTTTATCCTCGTGCGACAGATCATGACTCGTGGTGAAATAACATCTTTCCAAATAGTCGTGAGTGCCTCTGTGTGTGTGTGGCGGTCGCTCAATGATGACATCACACTTAATTAGAGATGATGAAGCAACATGACACACACACACACACACACAAGTTGACTGAGTGCATGTTGTATTTGTTGTATGTTTTGCCATTACAAGACGACAGGATGAGTCAAACATGGTAGCCGAGCGCTAATTGATGAACCTCTTCCAGATGTTGCCGTTAATGACGAGAAAATTCCAACACACACACACACACACACACACATATATGCACATGCAGACCCACACGCAGAAACGCGTGAGTGACTTAGCGCCAGTTTAATAGGGACGACATCTGCTTCACATTTCCTCTCATCTTTGCAGCATGTCGCTAATTACACATAATACATGTTTCCATGCTAGACTTTATTTATTTATTTTGGGTTATGAAAACAAATAAATAATGGAAATGTACTCTTGTGCAACATGTGTATAAAAAAACACACACACACACACACACGTCAGATAACGCCTTCGGTGTACAGTGCAACGCTAGCATTAAAAACAACAAGCACATTCTTTGATTTACATGAAGATTAAGCACAAAATCACTCTTCACAAATGTGAATGGAATACTAGCAGGAATCCTGTTGTACATCTTATTTGATTTGACACCCATCCATCCATCCATTTTCTGAGCCGCTTCTCCTCACGCGGGTCGCGGGCGTGCCGGAGCCTATCCCAGCTGTCATCGGGCAGGAGGCGGGGTACACCCTGAACTGGTTGCCAGCCAATCGCAGGGCACATAGAAACTAACAACCATTCGCACTCACAGTCATGCCTACGGGCAATTTAGAGTCTCCAATTAACGCATGTTTTTGGGATGTGGGAGGAAACCGGAGTGCCCGGAGAAAACCCACGCAGGCACGGGGAGAACATGCAAACTCCACACAGGCGGGGCCGGGGATTGAACCCCGCACCTCAGAACTGTGAGGCTAACCGTGCCGCCTGATTTGACACCATTCTACTCAATTCTACTGAATTTGACTCACTTGTATTCTATCATGGCATTGTAAAATACTGCAGTCGTGATATAAACCCTCAGCAAAAATTGAGTCCATTAAATGTCAACTTCTTATTTACAATATGGGATTTTTACCCTTATAGTGGAATTCAAAGGTTAAAGCTGTTTGCAGAAGGGATAAATTAAAATAAATATATGTAATTCTAGGATAACATTGCAAAATTCCTCTTATGTGTGTAAGATTATGACAAATTAGATTTCATAAAAAAAAAAAAAACATACAGTGGTGCATTGAGATACAAATGACCTGACTTACGAGACGTTCTTGCGAAAATGTACGATACGAGGGCTGTATAGTGGCAATGGACTCAACTCACTTCACAACAAGCAGCAGTTCGGCAGTGTGAAATTGATATATATATATATAAATATATATATATATATATATATATATATATATATATAAAAGACTATTCAAGCCATTGATTGCCACTACCTGTTAACGTTCCTTGTCAAACCACACATAAAACAAAGAGAATGATGTTCACGTTGCATCACTTTGTGTATTTAAAACAACCACTAACTTTGCCGCTAGCTTCATGCTAACACATAACGGGAAATGCCATAGACAGGCTAATGAATAGCATCTGTGTGGCAATGTAGTAATGGATATTTGAACGCAAACAGTGGATCAACATATGTAGACAGGCATATATTCTTTATCCTCTGCGAAGAATGACTAATATTACTGCGGCTTACTAAGGAGCCGATACAGCTACATGTACAATCTATCAGTATGTCTGTATTCTACTGGCCCCAGGTGGCCAGGGTGCGCACACGAGAAGGAGCAGCACAATGTCCATTGAACTGAAGCAAAAAATGTGGCATAAACTGTTTCATTCTTTTTATTCTGTATAATGATGTCATTACTGTATATTTTAATAAAACACAGTCTGAAAGAGTGATATTTTTTCCTCATTAAAATACGCTGCAATTGTTTTCTGATTTTTAATTTGAATTTTTTTTTTTTATTGGGAGGCCGGAACGGATTAATGACATTTAAATGAACTGAACTTGCTCATTTCAATAGAAGATGAATTGCGATACAAGTTAAGTTGCTCTCAGTGCACTTTTCCACCACTGCAAAACACACAACTACAAATATTGTGACCTTATAACCTCAATGTCAATCAAAAGCAGTGAATCTCTGATGCAACTGACTGGATTGTGCGGGTCTACCTCGTGACCTCCTCTCCTGCGTGACTATAATGGACTATTTTTACCTCAGATGCAGATTATGCAGGGTGGTTAGATGAGTCCTCATTCCACTTTTAGGGATTAAATCTTAAAGTAAGAAAGCGGCCTTGAAAGAGACGACGAAGCGTCGTTTGTCTTGGGACTATTTGCGTCCCGGGATAAGTTAGGCTTCCATTTCCTTGACTCCTAAAGCCCCGTGGAGTGCGTTATAAGAACTTGATGTAACATTGTGTTGAGATCCCTGCATAAAAAGCCCCTGCACACAATTGCTGCTGCTGCTGCTGCTGCTGCTGCTGCTTTGTGTGATATGCTAAACATTGTGTAAACACTGGCGCGCATGGTTACCGTCGCCATGGCGGCGTGACAACAGCGCTCGCCTCGGCCCCTCAAACACGGGACAGTGCTGTTATTGAATAGTTGACTGCGCACCAGCCCGGCGTGTTTCTGTCACACGCACGCACACATCAGCAGCCCAGCTGTTGCTATGTTTTGCTCTTATCGCACAACAACAACAACAACCACGACAAGAACAGCCTGGCCTGGCTTCAAGAACCCAAAGCCCGCCCCGCCCCCAAGTCATCATGGCAGGCGCTTTGATGTCCCCTACATCATGATTAGATGGATTATTGGAGGCAGTGACCGCTCCAACGCCGACCAAGATTTACTGTCTCATCGTCTCGTCTACAAAGAGACCATGTGGCCAACTGGGAAACTTCCATCCATCCCAGCCGTCCATTTTCGAGGGCGCTTATCGTAAACCGTGCCAGATGTAGACTCACGACTAATGATAAACACTCTTCTTATGTTTTGGTCATTAGCTGCTTTGGGTTTTGCGTCACACGATGCACTTAAACGTGTACTCATTGTGCTCCTGAGAGGAGCTACACAGAGGGAGAGGCAGGATCCACCCTGTACTGTTTGCAAGCCAATTACAGGTCACACAGACAAACGAAGGAAATCTTTAAATAATTGCTTTTAAGCCTTTGTACACTTTCGATTGTGATACTGTTAAAGTGCAATTTCTTACGGTTATTGCAGTATGAGATATTTTGTTTTTCGATATTTCGCTTAAAATGTTGCTTAAAACCAATTCATTTCTTATAGTTCTTATAGTTTTCATGCTTATTTTGAATCTATTGCCAGATTATAGGTATAAGTAATGCATCCCCAATGTAATGCAAGTCAATGTTAGTTGTCTTTACCTTTTTTTAAGGACCTTTTCCACAAAATCTGTACATTGTTGTTGTTTTTTCCCGTATGTCAGCATGACCTGAAGCTTCATTTGTATTTTTATTAATGTGCCGTGCATGCATTTTTTTTTTTACAAAGCAAATGTCTAAGGAAATTTTCAATGATATTTTCAAATGCACTGAAAATACTTGCTTAAAGCACATATTCAGTGCCTGTGTGAGGAAGACGCAAATCATGGAACCACTCCCAGCGAGGTTGCAATGTCACGCTCAGCGAAAAAAAATGCCAAAAGACGGATGTTCTCTTGACATCTTCACACGGATGTGCAGCTCATTGGCTTCACAAAGAGTGATAAGAACATCCATCACCACAAATCAAAGGAAGGTGTGTCTGCTGCTCCCGCTGCAGCTACTTGGAAATGCCAGCTGGAGGTGTTTGCTTTGGAAGCCATGGCAACGTACACACACATTACATTACAGCGTGTGCAAAAAAATAAAATAATAATAATAATTATGTAAGAGCTTGTGCACCCAGTCCGCAGCCCTTGCAGAAAGCGTGCTTTCTAGATTAGACGTTTGCTGTGTATTTAACTGTGTCGGCAGCATTAAGTTATGCACTTAAAAATATTGTGCCCGAGAACCCTCTCATAATCCTAACGGCAACGAAACATAATGATGCATAAGTGCCACAAGAGTTAAAAAGTGTCCCATTTTCCAGAGGAAAAAAAAAAAGTCGAAATGTTACTGATCGTGCTTGAGAAAAACACCACTTTCCTACCAGAGCAGCATGAAATTAGAACGAATTTTCATTACTTTGATATTTTTCATTTTTATTTTAGCTTTAGCTTAGCCTCTACTTCGACTTGTTCATAAAGTTTATAGATTTGGACTTTTCAAGACTCACATAGAAACTGTGCATTCATAAATGTGAATAGTGTGCTTCTTCTCGTAAAGTACTCGAATTGTTTGTGAACACAAAGTTAGCCTGTATCAAATTATTGTATTTTAACCTTTTTTCAAAAAATAATTGCATGCCATTTTATGGAATTATTTGACATACAATTTTTTTAACGCAATAAAAAAATGTTCCAGTTTTTTTTTTTTAACCCTTTCCTAGTTAACCGACGGAAACGGGCTTCGAGATATCATTGGCCTTTCAAAGGCAGTAAAATAATTCGTTTTATATTCATTAATTTCGTTCTTACTTTCTTTTTTTTAATACATAGTTTTTTTATTTCCCGATTGATGCAGGGACTTTTTAGCATCCCGGGAATAACAGTTAATGGCAAAAAACACTTTTAGCTCTTTTTAAAAATTGTTTTGTATTAATAGCACGTGCTTTGACGTCGACAAAAAAAAGGTAAACCGCATGGAAATTGGTTGAGAAATGAGGAAGTTATGATTTATTTTCAACTTACTGTACATGCCTTTTGACAGGAACGTTGCCCCCACCAACTTGGCCGTCACGTAGGCACGTTGCTTAACCAGCCTGTTTACAAGCGCGTAAACTAATCTAAATTTCTACTAATATCTGTGACACAAGAGAGCGAGAGAACTACATTTCCCAGGCGGGATGATGCTGCTCGTCCCCGCCCACTCCGGTTCGTTGGCTGGCTCTCGCCCCGGGATGCGTGGATGATGTGTGGATGTGGGGTCAGTGTGTATTTACGTTGGAAGGTTCACAACAAAGGAGAGCCTGTCATTCAAATCCGAGCCTCCACTCACACACAACTGGATATTCTCCTCCTTACTCCTCACCGACCCACCTCGAAGCTCCACCTGGACATTTTTTCCCCACCTTTCTTCATGAAGCGAGAATTATGACATTTGTACCCCCCTTCTCCTTCTTTTTCTTCTTCTTCACGTGCCGGTGAGCTAGCTTGCTAAATTGGCGGCGGCGGCGGAGCTCAGCCCGGCGGCAGCCAGTCAGCTAGCGGCGCCGGAGACGCTGGGAATAAAGCCGTCATTGAACCCACGGTGAGTCCTTCACACGCTCCCCACTCTCGGCTTAGCGCTTGTAAGCTGGTTTAGGCTCCTTTCGAACCAGCTAAACAGTCGTTATAGTGCCCAACGGAGAAAGGGCTAGCTTGTTTAGTGCTGATGGTTGCTGTGAGTTATGACTTGGGGGGGTCTCATCTTTCTTTGTGCTCGTTTCTGCTCGTTTATGTGTGTCAATATTTATAAGTTAGATTTATGCCGTGTTTATTACTTTTCATCACCTTTCCATTGTGCATGCTCACCAGCAGTCCAGGCTGCAGTGGCAACAACATTGCCTGATAAGGAAAACAGCAAGAAGAAAAGCTGTGTGTGTGTGTGTGTGTGCGCGTGTGTGTGTGTGCGTGTGTGTGTGCGCGCGCGCGTACTGTTTAAATAAATAAAGAAAATGCTGTCTAAAAAGCTGAATGCATGGGGTGTCAAACTTGTTTTCATTACAGGCAGGGGTGGCAAACGTACTCTCACACTCTGTACCTAAGGACAGGTAGAAGTACAGATACTTAAAAAAATATATATTGGAAAAGCACATCCAGCTCACAGTTCTGAGGTGGTGGGGTTGAATCCGGGCTCTGGTCTTCCCATGCGGAGTAATTAGGGGTGCAACTCACAATTACTTTAATAATAATAATTCATTTAATAATTGTGTGTGTTTTTTTTTTTCCCCCCATTCAATTCACAAACATAAATTGATTGTGATTCGTGTTCCGGTAAATAGGCAAAAATGTTGATTGTTGTTTTAAAAGCAGATGTTTCCAAATGTGTTATTTTGATGAAACATTAAGATAATCAATCTGCTTTCATGGAGGACTACAACAATCGGAGGATATTTAGAGGCTGAAATTCAGACGATTTGTACAATTGTAAGTTAAACAAGGTCAAAATAGCGGTCGAGCAATTAGATGAATGAATAGTAGTCGATATACTTGTCGTAGAGCTTGCATGTTTGGCGGAGAGGGTCATTAGCTGGCTCGGCGTTCACGTGGCACGATGCAGACGACTGGGACTTAAACACGTATTCATTTTGGAGCTCCACGGCGGAGATGCGGGGTTCACCCTGGACTGTTCGCCACCCAATCGCAAGGCACAAATGGACAAACAAGCATTCACACTGACATTCATGCCGAATATAGAGTCTTCAATAAATCTGGCATCCGTTTTGGGGGAATGTGGGAGGAAGCTGCGTCCTTGCGAGCACGGGTTTTCTACGGGTACGCCGAATTCCTCTCACATTCCAAACAAACACGTTAAAATGTTAGCTTCATTGAAGACTAAAATTGTCCTGAGCTTGAGTGCGAACGGTTGTATGCCCGTGATCTGGCCCGCGGGCCTCGAGTTTGACACCGCAATGACTTCCCCCTCGCTCGGCCTCGACCATCGCCACATCATCCCCGCTTCCCTCCGGCGTGCCCCGTTTGAAAATAGGCGATTGTAAGTTTGGCTGCAGATTGGGATCACGCGCGCTTGCCGGTTGGAGAAGAGTAAACTTCCCATCTGTTGCAACTCCCCTCGGGGCGCTATTGCGAGGGGAGAATCAGGACATTCTGCAGGCTGCTACGTAGGGAAATAGTAGTTGGAATTATGGGAACATGTGTGGGTCGAAGCGGAACAGCTAATTTTGCGGCACCTTCCGACCGCAATGGCAGACAGCATTGCTTCTTTATTGGTTTTCGGGCCTCCTTTCGGATTGCATGTAAACGTGACGCACCGGTTGTCGGTGGATATACGTCACACTCGCGTTGTTTTGCACCGGAGAGTCTGAGTCTGAGTCACTTGATTTTAAGTATCCGAGCCCTGATCCGATACCTCGGTAATGCCTTCAGAAGAAGGAAAATATGTACATTTTCGCCAGGATACACGCGTTGGCAGTTTTTGAGTAGGCTAAAGCCACAAAAGAGACAAATAAGAAAAGAGGATAGGAGTGGAATGCACGCTTTTTTTAAGTGCCACTCAAGAGGCATGAATTTCATCGCATCTTCATTTTTGCCAGGATACTGCAGTCATTTGGGTTTTTGTGTATGGTAAAGCCACAAAAGGTGATTTATTGACTGAAATTATACAGTAGTAAAAGCAGTAATAATAATGAAAAGCTGACACTGTGATGATCGGGTGAATTCCCCTGCAGGAGTACAAATTAGTGGCTGATTACCTATTTGTTTCTTCATTTTTTTTGAGTGCATCCTGTCATGATTAACACACGCGCTGGATTTTGTGTAAATCAGATTCTGGCGGCAGACATTAAAATTGCCCCTAAAAGGTGGTTATTATTTTTTGTCATTTTATTTTTTTGTCAGGATACACTTGTTGGCAGATTTTGTAGAGTTTCTGAGTGTGTTAAAGCCCTCAAAAAGGCAATTCAAGTGTCTTTTATTGCCAGCGTGTCCTGCAGTGTAGCAGCGGACGTTTGACAAAGTACGACGTTAGCGTCTCAGTTTCAGCGAGGAAACCCGAGCTGATGGTGTCAGAGGGGAGCAGGCAGATACTTTGATGTCTTAATGGAGGCTTGAACACGCACACGCACACAGACACACAGACGCACACACGCCGTCCCAGTCTCAGCGGGATCCTGCGTTACTGTCGTCCATGAATGGATGAAGGTCATGCAGGAATGTTGAATGCAGTTAGGGTTAGCACACATGACACAACGTGTCCATCCATAGAGAGAGGGTGTGACGCGAGTCTTAAGTTGAAATACATTGTGCGATTTGAGCTAATTAAAAGCCGACTCACTTTGGAATCGGGACTGATTCCAGTGTATGGTTGAAACAAACCGAAAAGATTAGTTTCAAAAAAGCAACCACTGTGAAATCATAGAGGGCAAAAGAGGGAACTTCAAATTCTTCTTGTTTTTATTCGGCAATGGAGGATTTTAATGACAATTATTCTAGATAGTCCATCATTATAAAATCCCCCAAATTGACACAGCAGTTGCGCTATTTAGCGAAATAAAATGCTTCTCGCAGCAGCTGTGATTTGCATTTGTTGTCTAAAATACAAAAACATGGCTTTGCAGAAGACATTTTTTTTTTGGTCACAAAACCTAAGACGTGTGAAAATCAGAACACACACGTCTTTATGTTGAAGCAAGCCTGTTTGGGCTCTTATTTGGAGTATCCTTTGCTTTGTGCCCAACTCCAGACATCACATCACATTTAGGGAGGTCATTCTTAATTCTTAGTGGCACTGAAAAGACGTGGTATCGGGGTACATTTTTAGTACGGGACATCGTGCAAACCTAGATTCTATGTGTTTAATTTGCCTCTTTAAGCTGCAATGACACACATCCCAATTTTGGAGCTGGAGAGGGGGAAGATCGGATACAATTGTGTATCCGATCCAGATGTAAATATGTCGAAATGAGCTGAAATTTGAATCTTTTGACTCATATTTATGTCTTGATGTCAAACCCAAAGTTGTCATGGAATGGCAAAAATAAATAATACTTAAAGTATCATGCATACAGCTTGCTGTTTACTAATTCATTTACCACGTGGGAACAGGGCAGTGGGAATAAACAAACTCTGACGTCTGAAAGCGCGCTGAAATTTCGATTTGATTGCTTTTTTTGTAAAAACAGACAGATGGGCCAGACCATGCATCGATGAGGGGAAATTCTACATTGTAAGAATATTTTATTATTTACAATTAATCAATGAGCTAATCATTTAAAGAGAGAAGTGATGAAAAAGAAATACAAAAATGAATACATACATTTTAAGTAACCAATTTTAGTCATTAACAAAACAATTAAGTTAATTCAGCAAACGTATGAGGACTCTCTTGATAGGGGTTGCATCTACAACAACCAAAGACTTTTGTGAATCTGCACTCATTCATGTTCAATTTTATGAAACAACAACATATTGGTAGCAGCTGTCTGGTAAACAGCCTGAAAGTGAACGGAAGCAGATTACATCTGGCCGAGAAAGTGGGTCAGACGGTGGGCACGTTTTGGCGGCCTGATTTCGACATTTCAAAAAAAAAAAAATGGAGGTGTTTTTCCATCCTTTTCATTTCCTGTAATCGATGCCCATCCTAAAGTGGTGCTTCTAAATTTGACTGCCATTCAGAATTTGACCAAAATATTCGGTGTACTAATTCAACATGCTACAAATCCAGCATCACCCTGCGCATGGTTACTTGCTGACAAAGCTAAACGACACTATTTTTTTTTTTTTTTTGTGGCCTTTTATTGTGGTCAGCCTAAAGCACAACTGTGCAGTCATCGTGCTGTCTAATCGGCATCTTGATATGCCACACCTGCCAAGTGGATAAAATATCTCGACAAATGCTCACAAACACAAATTTAGACAGATTTGTTTGAGAGAAATTGGCCTTTTTTGTGTGCATAGAATACAAGTCAGATCTTTGAGTTTGGTGTTTTATATTTTGGTAGAGCTTGTCTGTCGAATCCTGCTATATTCATGTCAATGCACACGTTAAAAAACACTAACTTGAACTTCCAGTAAATCCCCCCCCCCCCTTACATTTTCCAAATTGACTCCCAACACGTTTGACAACATGTTCTCGACGGTTACGGTGATAAAATGGAAATTCCTTCGCTTTACCTTTTGGTGATTTTTGGGCACGTCGCGTCGCTTGAGTCGTACACGTCGGACAGCTCAACTGCACTTTGTTCACGCGGGAAAAGAGGCCGCCCGAAGGCAGGGAACATTTCCAGTATCCAGCCTGCTTGCACAAGGCATTGTTATGAACACACACGACATGTTGTCACACACTGACCTCAATAAGAAATACAAACAGACACACACACAGTTATGATGTCGCAAGACTGCGTGTTGACGTGACTGTGTGTGAGTTTATTCCGCTGTGTGTTTGTGTGTGTGCTTGTGTTGCTGCTTTGGATCCTGTTACTGTTTGTTGTCGTGCTGTCAGCTTGAATCATTGATGAGGCTGGAACTGGAACGTCTCTCCTCCCATTCCACGTGTCGACCTCCCCCCACCTCACGGAACGTCGCCCGAGGCCGCCTGCACGCCTCCACGCCTCCGTTTGAATAAATACAGGTGCGTCTCAATAAATTCGAATTAGGAAAATTCATGTATTTCTGTAGTTCAACTCCAAAACACATATTATGTAGATTCGCAACACAAACTATTTTAGGATTTATTGTATTATGATAATTTGCAGCTAAAAAGAACCCACATTTTACCATGTCAAAAAAAGGGAAGGGTATTGAAAACCGAAAATTGCTGAGGACCGGTTCCAGAGTTAACGATTCCATGGAATCGTTCGATGAATTCCCAAGCGATTCTTTTATCGAGACTTTTTAGAATAATGACCTCATTGTGCACGTTACGCAGCTAGCGCCAAGTGTAGACCAGCTGACATTCTTAGGATTCTAAGCCTGTATTAATCGGAATGAATAGACTACATCACTCTAACCATTCCGAGTAAGGGTCTTCGATTGCTACCAAAAGCAGCATTCATTTAATGACTAAAAACAACACGAATTGAATACTAAAATACTCAAATAATAATACGAAAATTGACACCCCTTTAAACTATTAAAATAAGT
The DNA here is from genome assembly GCF_024500385.1 of Phyllopteryx taeniolatus. NCBI lineage: Eukaryota > Metazoa > Chordata > Actinopteri > Syngnathiformes > Syngnathidae > Phyllopteryx > Phyllopteryx taeniolatus. Next base: position 24,728,351 of record NC_084512.1, read on the forward strand.
CATGTAATTGCATATGACAATTTAAAATGTTGGTCCCGATTTGAGCAAGAATCATGGAAGCTGACGCAAACGATTTGCTTTTGCAGGCCGCATAAACTGATGTGGCGGCCCAGATGTGGCAGCTGGGCCTTGAGTTAGACACCTGTGACTTAGACTATTTGTAAAATATTGTACTGCGTTTCCTAAAATAGTGGCCTGAAAGATGCCATGCTCCGATTAACCGTCGAGTTCACTTGAATAAATAAATGTCTCTACTCTTGACCCGGCAAAAATATTTGCGACCCTTCCCCCCCATTGGGCCAGTTACAAACGAGCCCTTTGAAGTCTGCCTAGCAACATGTAGCCAGACAAATATGACTCCAGAGTCCTGTTTCCAGAGTCTTCAGGAAGGTCAGGGCTGAACTTGGGAAATCTTGTATTCGCTTGGACATGGCTCGTAGAGCTGTCATTTTGGCATGCAGCCTGCACACAACCACTTCAAGTTTGTGTTGATGAGTCAATTTCATTCTCAGCGGGAATTTGGCGCCAAAGGCTCCGACTCCGTATCTGCTTGTTTAAGCGCAGTTGGGGGTAAGTGGCATCGATGGTGCCGTCATCTTCTGGGGGTGGAAAAAAACGGTCTACGGATGTATTTCGCATGCTTTTGAAGTGAAATGAGTCATTTAAAATAAAAGAAAGTCTGAAATCAGTCAGACAGGTGTGGTCGGTCTTGGCCTTGCAAAACTCGGTGGTCTCGCCTGCGCTCACATGTGTTTTCAACCGCATTCACATTCCACACCCTGTTCTTAATGCTCAAGTCCTCCTCCTGACCCGCGTCGCACATTTCGTTCCTGGCTGTTTAGAGCCGACGAGCATTGTTGTGGCAACGCTCGTTCAAAAAGTTAGTGAAGTCCATTGGGAGTGAAGTCAAGTCTCGGGAAAGACAAAGTTCAGCCTGTGAGTCTCTTTCACACCGCAATCAAGCAAAAGTGCCACATCACAAGATGTAAGACTGCATCCTGCATGCAATTCCAGAGTTAGCAGCAGTTTCCATATGAATTGTACACAAAATGAAAAGGGAGACGATAGTGCCTGAGAAGTCCTGTTACATGACTTTAAGATAGGGTTTTAACTGACTACTACTAGTAATGATCAATAGCAGTTGAAGTCGATTAATGGCCAATGGCGTTTTGGCCTTAACAACACTGAAAGCGGTGGTCGATCAATAACGATTTAATTGGGAAAACGAGCGGTTAATGTCGACCTGACTTGGCCGTTCGTAACGATGCCCCCAAAACATGCAACTACTGTTTCGCTCAACCTGTCATCCCGCACCTGCAAATCACACGTGCGCATATATATATATATATATATAAAAAACATCAAAAATGTATTAAATATAGGAGTGGTCCTCCAGGGAGCATTGAGTGTGAAAAGAGTGTGTCCTGTGTGGGAGTGGGCAGGGAATTGGGGCTTCCTGTGTGCATGCTATCACTTTAGCCCATCTGGCTCCAAGTATTTCCTGGGAATGTTTCAGCGTCCATGGACAAAAGTATTGGGACTTGCACACATACTTCTAAATGAGTTACACGCCTATTTTTGAAAGTACTTATAAACATGTGCCTTTCATGCAGAAGCCAGCAAAGGCGGGTTAGGAGAAGCTAGGAAATTGGCGGGCGGACTTCTCACCCCCACTATACGTTGGTACCTTTCAGATAGAGCAGCGACCTGGGAAAAATATTTGTGAAAGGGGGTAATATCTGCTGTTTGTGTGTCTGTTCTGCGCAAAAGGGATCGACACGGAATGGGTGTTGAAAGCAATGCGGCAATTTTCCAACTTTGGCAGGGGTATCAGATGGTGGATAGTCAGAAGAGCGGCGTAGAGTAGGGCTGACGAATTGAGAGCCGAAACGATTCACCCAAAAAGTCGCAGCAAAATGATGGTGAGCTTGTCCAAAGTTTAGGATATTTTCACACTTAAAAAAGAAAATAAAGTGCAATATGTCTACGACAAAGCAGAACTCACTAATGTACCCCAATAGGACGTCTATGGTCTTCAACACAATTAGCTAATTGAATACAGCCTACCACCGCTACTAAGAACCTATTGTGATGCCCCCATGGATGGCCACAATGTAGTTTTTTTCAAGCCAAAACATTTCTGTCATTTCTATCAACATTTTTGTCTATACAGATAATGTGAAAATCAGTGGTTCCTCTTGAAAAATGCCCCTTTTTGTCAAAACACAATTCTTAATAAATTTACCAATCGTGTTTAGCCGTCTAACTGCATGAATGGAAGCGTTTCTGTCCGACTTCCACTAGTCCACCATAACAGCCCACCACATACATTTAGGTTCCATACTTTGTTATTCTGTATGTCCTTTCCCCAAACCGCAGCGCCTGTCCAGTATTGATAATGCAGTCTTATCTGTCTGGCCGCTGTGATTCTCGCTACATTCATTTCCCGCATTGTGGCATCGGTGGCCATTTTCCGCTGTCCTCGGGTCTTCTCTCAGACTTTTATCGTCGCCGTGTCTGGAAACCATTAGCGGGATGTTTCGCCTTTCGTTCAGAATCGTAACATCCTTCGTCGGAAGAAGTGAGGCGCCCCGCGAGCTCCATGTGTGCTTTTTAAAAATTTTATTTTAGTTATTTATTTATTTTTTTTAACAAAAAACAAAACATGAGCGTCAACAATGAGTGATTTGTCCCGAGCGCTCCGTCGTCTTGGAAGTATTAGCGCCCGTCGTCAGGGAATGAAACACTTCCTTATGATGTCGAGAAGGAAACGCGACTGTCTGGAACTGTTATTTTATTTGCCCCACTGAGCGCAAGTTATCAGACCATAAATTTCCTAATCTAATCAGCAAGCTGATAAAAAAAAAACGTGTCTTGAGTTGGTAAGCCGTTCTAGTAGCTTTTCCTTGAAGGCTCCTCGAGGCTTTAAAAGACTTAAGCGGCTTTCCAGAACAGGACACGGGCCAAAGAGGGTGCACGGAATTCCAGACTCGGACAAAAGAAGTTGTTGTTACATCGATTTGATGAAGTGGATCAGCCGACTGGTACCACTTAGCGGCTCCTTGTTGTCAAAGGAAATACTATTGCGCCAGTAGCTCTCATTTGCAAGTCAATACAAAGCACGTGAGTTGAAACAGCTCACCAGGCTCACCAGGTAGAGATTATTCATTACATGATCATACTTAATTTGATTCAATGGAACTTTTGACTGCTGTTTCACTACTACTTACTGTATTACAATACTACTTATAGTGTAGGTTCTTTTCTCGATTGAAGTCACGTGTTCCTCGGTCTCGTGTGAAAAGCATCTCAGCGGGCATCTTTTCGAGCCGACTCTTTGTTCTTGCGTGAAAGCGTGAAGATGAAACACGTGAAGATCATGTGTGAGTTCCTGCTGCTGTTTTACGTCAAAGCGTGCAGTGGTGTTCATCAAGCCGGCCAGGACGTCAAGGGAATCGTAAAAGGCGCAAAATGGCTGAAAGCCTTTTAAGTGTTTGAGGATGTGGTGAACGTCGCAAATGACCTTCAAGATCGGACAAAGATCAGAGTCTACGTTTGGTTTCTCACGTTGACCCGCTGTTGCTATCTAGCAAATAATCATGCCGATGCGTCACGTCTCAAAAAACAGCAAAGCAGATGAAATGGTATCTGTAAAAGGACTTGTATATTTTGATCTCCTAGATTCTGAATTGAGAAAAAAAAATCGTTAGCCTCATAGCAAATTTGCCCATGTCATGTTTGAACGTTTACAGAAAACAAGATTTGTAAGTGAGTTTAATTCATACAAATCAACCAGTCATTTGATGAGATAAATGAATACGGCGGCACATTGTATGAGTAGTTAGCACATACGGTTCTGAGGTTGGGGGTTCGAATCCGGGCTTCGGCCTTCCTGTGTCGAGTTTGCATGTTCTCCCCGTTCTTGTGGGTGTTTTTTGCGGGTACTCTGGTTTCCTCCCACATTTAAAAAATAACGCATGTAATGTTCATTGAAGTCAAAATTGTCTAACACTCAATTGTGCATAGGCGTGAACGTAAATGCTTGGTTTCATGCTTGTTTTTTTGTCTTTTCTGAACCAAGGAGAAGCGGCAGTAAAATAGGCCAAAATGCAGATATCAGGAGGTTAGGCAGGGCAAGAGACTAGTTCCATACTAGCTGTGCTTTAACCAAATCCAAGATTGTAGAAACAAGTTTGAAGTCGAGATTTCAACATTTCTTCAGGGGTTGCTGCTCTCATTTCCACAGGTATCTTTTTGTGCGCAGAACATGAGTCACAGTTTAAGGTGGACCACTTTCAAATTCAGTGCGCTCATTCCTTTTCTATGGGTTGATCACTATTCCTATTCATAGTAAGTATTGTTGATTTTAATTGTGTGGGTGTTTTCTGGTTGCGGTAGTAGTTTCGGGGGCGGATGCGGCGGTAAATATTGCCGGATTGCCAAAAATAGATCTGCATAAATCTAGTTTACTCTCATTTGTGCTGGCATTATTATTAACAGTTTTATGCTATCTAAGCTAGATACTTATCCTGTATCGTATAAACAATTGAAGTGGGCTACATTTTAGTTGACCTTGCATTTCTCATTTTTGTGGTTGCAGGTCGTATGAGTTTCCCTTCACTCTAGAGATAAGAATAAGGTTAAAAATAGTCAATCAAATACATACAATAATATGAAACTAGAGCGCTGTCCACATTGGCCAAGTGTCGCCTTGGCGGGTGTCGAGTGGCTTTTGTGGCTGTCATCAGTGTGCCGACCTCGCTCGCCTGCAAAGTCTCTCGGCCTTCTCTTTTGTTGGACCGCTGTGTGTGTTTATGCGTGGGCTTGTGTGTGCGTGTGTCACTAAGCAGCGAGCGAGCTGCGTGTCACGACGAGGTCAAGGGTGTGTGCGCACACAAGCGCATGCCCGCACAATACGCACTTGTATAATTACCACGCTATTTTTGCAGATTCCCATGCTCCTTCTTAAAGACTATCATCATCATCGGAGTTTAGAAGTCAGAAACTTTCTTTTAAAAATGTTATTTAAAAAAAATTAACAGTTATCATTGACAGATTTTTGTTAAAAATAAAATCTTTCCATTTGGGGAGTCCACGGTTTTTAATTTTGTTTTTGTTAAAAAAAAAAAAAAATCATTAATTTGAAATTCATTTCTGAATAATTTGATTTGTAGTCAAATGAATATGTTAAATGTACATTTAAAAGGGCTTTATAAACATGTGACCTTTTTATGATTATTTAACAAAATTGTGAAAAAAATAATTGTTTTAAAGAATACACTTAAAACAAATGAAATAAATAAATAAAATCTTTTAATTAATACATAAAATGAATTACATAGGACATGTAAGAATTTTTAAAAAATTCCTTTTTAGGTAAAAAAAAACAAAAAAAAACTTTGAACTTGAACTTCATATAATTACATGAAAACAATGGAGAAATCAAGACTTTTTATTCTTGAATTAAAAGGACGACATTTTTTTTTAATGATTTAGAAAGTTGTTGGCGGTCAGAAGGAATGCAAACCCTTCTGAGAGTAAAATTGAAAAAACATTTTAAACGACATTGGAGGCAAGAAATCACCACTGTAGCCGCATTTAAACTTTGGGGGGGAAGTCAGTCTCGACTCCAGACCAATCTAAACTTTCCACTTCCTTGCGGAAAAAACAACTTTTTTTTGTGGCTCATCTTGTGATGCAGCACAATGTTGCATTTTTAGGATGAAGATTGTTTGAAGTGAACGCGCTGAACCCCAGGGTGATTTTTCACCTCCCTCGCCGCATCGCATGTGATTGATCCATTTAGAGTTGACTCCCGCTGCTATACGCCAAACATAGAGCTTGTCAACGCACGTGCCTCTTCAGTTTGTGATGCATGCAGGGGTCTTATAAATCATAATTTGGAATTTTCCCATTGTGGGAAGAAAGTCTCTGTTTTGGCTGAATTTGAGCTATTTTGAGGCCTTTTTCCACATTTTCCTTGGAAAAAAAGAACTATGAATTCTGAATTATGGAAGAGATGAATGGCATTTCCATTCATATCAACGGGGAAAGATGACACGAATGTTTTGCGTTCTGAACCTGGTCACGGAACAAATTGAACTCCTAAGTCAAGGCACCGTTGTATTTACAGTATGAAGATGTAATTGGACCTTGGCGGAGGTCTGTGAAAACTTTGTTTGCGCCTGAGCGAGCCACTCAGGAAACCACATGGACACCTGCACTGTGTCACCGTCACGGGAAGAGGGCGTCACTTCCCGTTTCTGAGGAGCGCCTTAGAAACAAGCTGGACTCGGAGTGACGATTTTGTTGCTAACGTCCCTTCTTCCCTTGCAGGGCAAGACTGACGGACGCCTGAAGCATGAGAGGCTGGAGCTGAGGCTCAGCTGACCCTTCCCCGTCCTCCTCCTCCTCTTCCTCCTCTCCCACCCCTGTGTTCCACTTAACTCAGCACCACCCCCAACTCCCTGTCCCGCTTCCTCCTTTTCCCTATCTGCCTCGCGAGCCCCCCACCCCTCCGCTGCAGCCCAGCCAGACGTCCATCCATCAGCCGAGCCCGATGTACTCCCCCGAGCAGGAGAACATCTGCACCACTTCCATCAAAGTGCCAGTCAAGTATGGAGAGCTCATTGTGCTTGGGTAAGCAGCACCCGTTTACACCAAGCGCTACAGTGAAATTCGGTTTCCCCGGATCTCCAGGGGTCCGCAAGCCGTAGCGTAGGGGTGGTGGTTTGGAATCGGAAAAGCCTTCAAGAGCAGCTGAACTTTATTTGGGGTTAATCAGAGGCACTTTTAAATGGTGGCAGGTGTGAGCCGACTTCTGTTTGTCATGAGTTTGAATGTGATTGGTTAATTCGGAACACAACCACATCTCCAGTTGTAAGAGGGTGTGCAGACATTTGCAACCACTTTTTTTTTTTTACTTTCTCTCTCAAAAAGATTGTGTTTTTAATAGAGTTGGACAGGTTATAGGAGACATTAGTGGTGAAAAAAAGTTTGGAAAAGCGCGCCAATAAAACATACATAAACTATTTACTCTTCCCTACTTTAGCTTTGGCCCAATTAAAAGCGCAGATATGACTGATGTACCACAACATAAACAACAGGAACAAAAGGTGTTTTATCTCAAGAAAAAAAAGTCTTATTTTTTGCAATGAAAGTCGCATATTTTTGGGAATATAGTCCTATTTTTGGAGAATAAAGGTGTCTTTTCCAGTGTAATAATACAATTAATTGTTGCACCTATAGCTGACTTTAATATCATAATATAACTTATTACTAACTTTATTCTGGAAAAATCCTCCTTTTTTCTTTTTATCCTGACAAAACATCTTTGTTCTTGTAAAGATTACCATTTCTTTTTTAAGTACTACTTTATTCTCATAACATTGCAACTTTTTTTTTTCTCCATCATGGGAATTTGTTCTCATAACATTATAAAAACAAATTCTCGAAAATAGGCAACTTTAGAATTCATATGGCATTTAGGCGTGCACGTGGTGCTTATATTGAATTGGCATTCTGATTATGATGGGTCTCTGCTGTAAGGGCTCCTGAACCCAAAAAAAAAACCTGGGTTCATTTATTTTTTTTACACTTCTATCATATGACAGTTACAATCATAGGATACTATTAGGGCTCTAATGCAGCAGTGTTGCAGGCTAGTCAGAGGCATAATGACCTCCCTGACATATTATAACCAAACGCTAAGTTGTTGTAACCATGTGACAACATGTTGTGGTCCAAAGAGGAGAAAACGCAGCCATTGTCATTAGCAGCTGTTTGTTTCTACACTACACAGGAAGTGAGCACAGATGGAACTCGTCTTTCGGGAGCCTCAGCGTGAAGCCGCCCAGACGACGGCATGTCAGGAAGCGTCCTTGTTTTTGTTGTTTGACCGAGAACATGTCCAGCGGGGGTCGAAAAACGTTCCTGTGTAACCACGCTCGGTGTTTGGGAGGCGTAACCATGGCAAGAACATCGCCATGGCGACGGGGCAGGGTCGCTCGCCGGGGACGGCGCCGAGCTCAGCGGACGGTTCGAGCCCGCGTTCCCGTGGGTAGCAGCGGTGCTAGCAAACGTGATCCAAACAATAGCTGTGAGTTCAAAGGTTAAGAATGTCTCCTTATGGAGTGCAGCACATGTAAAGCTTTAAAAGCATACATACATGCTGTAAAGAGGTATTACGAGGTTTTTGTGTGTTTTATGGCAAGGTATTAAACGTTGCCGCCATGCTGCGCCCATACGCCGTGGTGGAAACTCAAATTCTTTTCAGTTAAGCGTCATTCATTTGTCTAGTTAGTCTTTTGCTTCAAATCCTTACGTTCTGTCTACACTGTAGTATCTGTGACTTTGAAAGTGTGTGGCTTTAAAAGGCTCGGTGAGTGACGTGTGCGTCAGTTTTTGGCTCCGATTAGCGCCTCGCTAGCGGTTAACTGTTAGCCATTCTGCATGTTAGTCGTGTGGGAAAACGATCCCTGGGAAGCTTCATGGCAGTAATATAATTTTTTTGTAATGTAATTATTGACATTATTCGATTAACAAATTGTGTGCGCCTAAGGTATACTGGCTTCAGCCGCTGAATTGTTTTCAAATTATTATTATTATTTTATTTTTTGTGGCAAGTCATCAAAACTGCTGCCATGCTACATGCTATGACGAAAACTGATTGTTTGTAATTTAGCATCGTCCATCTGTCTCGTATTGGTGGCACAAATTTGGTAGCAAACACACAAATTCCCAAGGACGTGTTCGTATTCCAACGACCCCTGGAAATGACCGTAAAATGGAAATGACCGTTAAATAGCCACGTCAAAACTCAAATGGTAGACTTCCTATGTCTTTTTTGAGACTTTCCTCAGCAGGCTCGGCCCCGAACAAGATTTATATATATTCTAATCTTCTCTCTACGTGAGCTCCATTCAAGATTGGCCCACTCACACATAACACACGCATGCACATACATACAAATGTGGGGTGGGGGGGGGGGGGGGGGGGGGGCACATTAGCATATACATTAAAATGTGTAGATGCAATTACTATGTTAATATGGAGTCACACATATGTAGCACAGCACAGTCCCGAGAGGCCACACTTATTTATTAAGCCGCGCACGTCGACGCGTCACTCCTTGGTGTGTTAATGTTAATTAACTCCTTTTGGACTTGAACTTAAGTGCATACTTGTTTTATCTACATGCGGGTAGCAGACTTGTGGAGTTGACCTCTTTACATGTTCTAATAACTTTCCCGTGGCGATATACAACAGTGGTCATATCAGCGAATGAGTATAATCAAGCCCAATGTGTAAATGAATCAAATACACTACTCACAAAAAGGTAGGTGAAATAAAAGGAGAAATTGAGGTACTGTATGTACTTTCAGCCATTTACTGAAGGGGTCAAACAGTCAGACGCACAAATAAAAAATGAGAACACTCTCAGGAAGCTGCTGTAACCCACAACTCACACCCAGTCGCTCACCCTGTCACCGAGACAAGCCGACTCCGAGATGGAAAAAAAAATGTTTCTTTCAAAGCTTGCATATTTTCCTGAAATTTTGGGATCAAACTCAAGATCTCACTGTCTTTAATGCTGATATGTTTTTCTGGAGCACATGATGCTACGACTGTGACAACCCTTTTAAAAACGTCCGCCTGACCTAGAACCCAAAAAAGCACTTGGTGGTAAAAAAAAAAAACAGCAAAGCAAAGTGGAAAAGCTTTGAGAGGTTAAAGAAGAGCAGCCACCCGCCTTTTACTGCTTTTTCCACTGAGGAAAATTTCCACGGTCATCGCCGTGACAACACCGGTTTCGACCAGCAAACTTTGAGTCAGCTGTGAAACCAACCAAACCTACCGACATGCGTACACGCGTGTTGTTAAATAACATACATGCTGTAATGTAGGAGGCTTGCAGGCTGGGATGAGGAGGTGAGCGGACGTAAAGGAAGCGCGCTGTGTTGGTGTTGGCGTGAAGGTGTGCGTTGCGTGATGACGATGATGAGGAGGAGGGTGCGGTGAAGGTTTTTTCCCCACTTCCAGCTGAACTTGTGGACTTAAGTCAAAACAAACCTCGGAGAAGCTGTTGAAAGGGAGTATCCAGTCCTTTGCTTACGCACGCTTCAAAAGTGCCACTCGCTGTGCCCCCCCCCCCCCCCCCCCCCCCGAGTGTGTGGTTCTTTAGATGATGTAAAGGCAAAGAAAAAAATTGCAAATGACAAAAGCCTGCTTTCATTATAGGCACACCGAAATGTGGCTCAAGGGACACAGTGGGTGACTTGTTATAGGAAAGTCAGCAGTTTGACTTCCTCCAGTGAACGTTTCTTAAGCAAAATACCAAACGTTTCACTGTTTACGTGATTTTAGGACGACTGCTGCTTTACAGTGAACCCGTTTGTCACGAGGGAGAGGTTTCAGACCCACCCTCAGTAGGTGAAGATCTGTAATATAGCAAGAAAAAAAAAACATTTAAAAAAAAAAAAAAAAAGAAAAAGTTTTACCCTCCACTCAAATCACAAAGCACTTCTTGGCTGGTTGTAAAGCTGAAATAGCTCCACGCATGACTCCGTTTACGCTCTGCCATTACGTGACATTACGCACTTACCCAGTATAAAGAAAAAATGTTTCCTACCAATTGCATGTCATTTACACAAGATCTTACTTTCCACTATCTTCCTGTTAATGATATGCATAGCCTCAACTAATTAGTGTCAAAAGTATCAATATTTTTCCTTTCAGTTCACTACTAATCTACTGTATTTGTGTTCCCCTCATCAATGAATTCATTGTGACGGATCTCAATTTTCTGTCAAGCAATCAACAGACGGCATTGCTTTTAGCGCCACCCTCCACGTGCGTACCACCGCCACCGCACCTTGAAGCCCAACAACAGGTCGTGGAAAAAGAAATGGCACACTTGGGATATTTTGGAAACCTTTAAGAGGAAAACGCAATCAAATGTGTCGTGAACTGAACCACTCTTGAGGCTTTTTTGGGTTACTCGTCTGTCCCTCCCTCATAACATTTATAATTTATTGTCTTTTGAGAGTTTTGTAAAGTTAAAGCTGCTGTTTGTGATGCATTCTATAAGCTGAGTTAGGGTCACGTGAGTACATAAAAAACAACGTGTGCGAGCGTACACACATGCTCCCAAGGAACAGAAGCACTTGTTTGTTTGTTTTGTCCCATTGTGTCGTCGTTTGTGTACGTGCAGGTACAATGGCTCTTTGCCCAGCGGCGATCGAGGCCGACGCAAAAGCCGCTTTGCGCTCTGCAAACGGCCGAAAGCCAACGGAGTCAAACCCAGCACGGTTCACGTCGCCTGCTCGCCACAGGCTGCCAAGGTGACACACAAACACACACACACAGTGTGTAATTAACCTTGACACTATCTTTTGTGGTTGGAGTTTTTAGATGTGTACACCCGCACCGCACCGGGAGCTGTTCCTATTATTTTGTCCATCATCTTGAGCGGCTCAAGATATTAGAAACAAATCTCAGTATGATGCAGTTTTACAACACAAAACAATTATTATATATATATTAATAATACAGGTATAGTCGTATCATTTGGATTTGTTGGGAGGGGACAAATACAGCCGTTAACGTCACACAAAAACTCCTCTGCTTTTCTTTCTTTGTTTATTATTGAGAAAAGAAAACGATGGAGAGTTAAGAACATCTTTGTTAAGCTAGTGGTTGGTTAATTGTGGCAAACTTTTTTTACACTTGTAAAACCCTTTCCAAAATTAGATGAGGTTGTTACGTCTTCATGTTAACGCTGGTTAACTTATTTTACGCTTGTAAAACAGCTTTAAAACTGGGTGGCGACCGGATACACTCGTTACCATGGTGACGACAACAATAATGGATCGCGCCATGTGTTTGTAAGAACAAAATGGGGGAAAACATATGTTGGTGGTCACCGGTGCTCAGGACAGGAGAGGACGTTCGTTTAAGGCTCGCTTGATGTATGTTCCCGTACTTTGAATACGATACGGCTCGAAAGCAGGCAACAAAACCTTATGTAGCCTAGCAAGCTAGTGGTACCACGAACGGTTGTACGTGAATATGCCGCCGTTCTGTAGAATCATGCTCTAAGGCTTTGGTGTGAGTGAAGTAATGTAATGAAAAATAATGTCATTACAGTAAGTTAGCACCCATTCTTTCTGTCACGTTGTAGTGTTGGTTTGACCTGACTGATTAGAATACACCATCTGACTAGAGCAGTGATTTCAAACCTTTATGGAGCCAAGGAACATATTCGACAATTGAAAAATCTCACGGCACACCAACAAACAAAAATGTCACAAAAACTGGATACATTAATTTATTTACTTCCTGCCATCTAATAGAAGACCATTCATTGGTTCTGTCTGTCACTATGCCTCACTGGCATAAATAGAATAACAGAGATACATTATTTATTGTAAATATAATTTTTGGAGCAATTAAGTACACAAGTATATACAGTAAATGAACAGGTCATTAAAATCGACACATTCCTCCATCATGTTATCGGATCGGTGATCGGTTATGGTTTTTTTTTTTCAACTCGCTAATCGGTCCCAAAAATCCTAATCGTGTAAAGCCTAGTTGCTTCACCATTTCAGTTCAAACATCCATTCTCGTATCTCCAAAAACGTGCAAGTCGGGTCACTCGTATTTCAAGGCATCGCTGTACAGTGAATAAAAGTGTTAGCCTGGCGACAGGTTGCCTTGTTCCGCTATTTCCTATGGGGAAAACATTCTAAATCCAAAGAAACGGGCTATGCAACATCGTTTTGTTTTTTTTAAGCTTTGCTCTTTTCCCTGTGTACGTGTGTGTCCAAGGCTGAGTGTAAGTTTAGGAAAGCTGAAACGATAACGTTGAAATGGAACACTGGGAAATGTTTCGAGAGCCCAAAAAGGCTTGTAAAGGGATGATCTGGAGGAATGGCAGCGTTTTCCAGCATGTGACGGGTGAAACGCGGCGCGTGTTGACATGTGTGCCTAATAGACACCTACTTGCTGTGGAGACACAGCAGAAGCCAGGCTTTGAGGTCACTTTCTGTCGCGGGTGGGCCCGAGATGTTTTGGCTTCACTGTCGCCGCCGTAGAGCGACCGTGTGAACTCTCTTCACCTCCCTTTTGTCTTGACTGCCGCCGGACCCTTGCTGCTTGTTTTGGGGGGAGGTCTTCAACGTGCGTTGTCTTCCGCCCACTTTTAGGCCATCAGCAACAAAGACCAGCACAGCATCTCGTACACGCTGTCCAGAGCCCAGACGGTGGTGGTGGAGTACACACACGACAGCAATGTAGACATGTTCCAGGTACCGCACACACACACACACACACACACACACACACACACACACACGCCAGCCCTGTTGTGAACAAGCCAAAATCCATGATTAATTGACACCCATGCAAAAAGATGTGAACTTGCCTGTAATTGCCACAAGATGGCGCCAAGTGACTTTTTCTCTTATTAGACTTCGCTATGGCCTAACTAAATGAAGCTCCTCCGCTCAAGTCAACATAGTTCCTTGGCCGTGTGGCTTTAGCCTGAGCACAAAAACGGCAAATAACGGATTACAGGTACATTTATAGCGATTGGCTATATGGATGTACTTTATCACATTTATTAAACCATCAAAAGATGGATGAATTTTTTTTCACTGCGAATAAAGAATGTACCCATGTGGTATATGCATGTGAGTATTGTGATATTGTCTGTCTATATCTGTTGCAGAGAGTTCTCACGCCGCCACTATCGATGTTATGCATTACTACCTAGTCGTGCCGTTATGTCAATGCTGCTTTGAAGTCTTCTTTTATTAATGAAGCCGAATGCAACATAATTAATTATTAATCCTCCTCCGCCACAATGTTGTCAACATTGCTGAAAGTGCCTTTTAACGTCACCTTGACGATAGCGCGAAACACTTACGTGTGATTCATGTCACTGTCAGGGGCAACACAGAGGCCCCCCTCGTCATGGTTATTATGGGATGTAGTGACTGTACACTGTTGACTTGACATTCTGACTGTGTTGTTGTTTTCAGTTTTTAGTCATTTCCCAGTCTGACCCAAATGCGCCCCGGCTAAACGTCTTAATCGAGCAGAAATGACATCAAAACAAAGATGAAGGCGTCTTTGCTTTCTTTCTTCTTTCTCTCGCTTGCTCGGCCCAGAAAAAAAAATAAAAAAATAGGTCAAGCGTCTTCTCCGCCGGGGCGGCGCATGCAAATTTAATTCCAAAATGTGTTTCATATTCACGGCGATGTCAGAGGTTAAGCTGCAGGGCGGCCGACAGGAGAGCAACGCATGAAAGATAAACTGCAGACGAGGGATGGCTGGAGGGAGGGAGGGAGGGAGGGAGGGAGGGAAGGAAGGAAGGAAGGAAGGAAGGAAAGAAAGTCCAAATGATTGCCATGAAGACCAGCTATCTCTAAAGTTCTGTCGAGAGAACACAAAAAGTTCAAGTCAAATGTGTGCTATATGGACAAAAGTATTGGGACATGTTGCCATTGCAACAAAGTGGGAAGTGAAACGTGAAGGAAATGTGGAATTGTTAGATAGCAAGGTAGGTAGGAGTGATTTAGACAAGGCAAGTAGTGTAGTTCGGGTTGGTAGTTAAGTTTGGGTAGATGGGGTTGGCTAATCCAGGTAGGTAGAGTGGTTGGTAGGTAGGTTAGGTAGCTAGTTTGGTACATTAGGCTAGGTTAGAAAAGTTAGTCAGGGTAGGTTGAGTGGGTGTTAGGAATGCACCGATACAGTACAGTCATATCGGCACCGATAATGTACGTCTGTCCCAAAAAAAATGCATATAATAATTTGAATAAAATAAAACACCTTTTGCATCACAATTGCAAGACATGATGGCATTATCAAGTATGGGTACTCTGTGTCAGCGAGTACTCAAACAATTTGTACTTGTACTCGTACTCTGTCTGGAAATAGAGGTACTGTATAGGTGCATCTCTCGTGGGTGATTTAGTAGGTTAGTTTAGGTTAAGTAGGGTAGATAAAGAGAGTAGGCTACTTTTGACTCATTTCCCCCCCAAAATGGTGGCCACTACAGTAGTACTACTTTCATTAGTAGTACTGCTGACATTTTGGTCCCTGGTCCATGTTGTCCCAGGTGGGTCGTTCCACGGAGAGCCCAATAGACTTCGTGGTGACGGACACGGTGGTGGGCAGCCCGAGCAACGGCGACACCCAAACGGTTCAGAGCACCATCTCACGCTTCGCCTGCCGCATCATGTGCCAGCGCACGCCGCCTTACACCGCCCGCATCTACGCGGCCGGCTTCGACTCGTCCAAGAACATCTTCCTCGGGGTGAGGAGCCGCCGCCGCCGCCATCCGGGATCCCAAAGCTCGAGTGCGTACTTTGTTGTTTTTGTTTCAGGAGAAAGCGGCTAAGTGGAAGACGGCCGACGGGCAGATGGACGGCCTGACCACCAACGGCGTGCTGGTGATGCACCCTCGCCACGGCTTCAGCCAGGACTCCAGGCCCGGCGTGTGGCGCGAGATCTCCGTGTGCGGGAACGTCTTCACCCTGCGAGAGACGCGCTCGGCACAGCAGCGGGGGAAGATGGTGAGCAAAGTAGAAAAACACAAACTCACATGAGCTAAAAGCTTACGTCTAGTATAACCAAAAAAATCATCTTTTTTTTGTAGTCTTGTAAGCCGCATTTACACCAAAAGTTCCAGGTATTTGTTTGGCGCTACACTGACATCTAGTACACAAGGAGGATTTTCAGCTCCTGACTTGACCTTAAAACCTGAGTGAGTGCTATTAGCATTTAGCTAGCTAATTTGCATCTCTTCACTTTTGTCGCTGATGAGAGTCAAAAGTCACACCGGAAAACCGCGTCACTATGAAGTGACGCGTGGAGCCATCGCTGAGAACAGCGTGAGGTGCAAAGTAACACTGCCCCCTGGTGTACTTTGAAGAATACTACACAAGCAGTTAGCAGACAGTCGAGCTTTGCCAAACATTTCCGTCCATCCATCCATTTTTTTTTTGTTTTTTTTTTTTTGCGTGCGACGATTCTCTCGTATTTTCATATAATTTGATCAATAATGGTAAAGACACACAAAATACCCTTGTAATTTAGAATTTGTTTTATGCCGCCTTGGTTTTATATGGGTATGCTTGAAGCAGTCACGCTTAAAGTCAATTTTCTCTTTTCAAAAAGTTATTGATGATTTCAAATGTTCGGCATTCATTAATGGCAATCCTTATTGACTGCGCAAATGGTGGTGGCCCACTGAAATACACTTCTTGCATCACAGTAAAGACATACACGGCCGTCTTGGTAGGAAACGTGGACGTCGGACAATTTACGTGTGTTGCCCCTTCAAACTCTGCAGAGACAAGTGCACGATGATAACTACTCATTAAACCCATGACGCTCTTGCTTTTAGACAATCACAATCACGGTAAAGACTTGCTTATGTTTCCACTTTCACATATTCATTCATATCTCAGAAATAACAGCATTTATTTTGCCGTCTGCTGTTGTGTGAATCCAAAATGGCTCCCACATCCTGGCACTTCAGATCACAGATCCTTCTGGTGTACTTCAACAACACAATGAGGCTCGAACAGTAAAGAGACGTTAACGCTCAAGACAGCATGAGTGAAAAAGATGCAGCGTTTGTAAATGGAGCAACAAAAAGAATTTGGAAGACGCGAAGATGCATTTGTGTTTTCATGGAATATGCATATTAAGCAACAGGGGGGGGGGAACATTTATCCAAAAGTATCATTTGCATCTTCGGAAATCACGAAACTGACGTTAAAGACATTTTAGCATTCAAAGTTTGGAAAATATTACTCGAATATTTTTTTTCTTACAAGCAATGATCAACGTTTGAAGGATAACAGCTGCCAAATATTCAAATAGTCTTATCAATAAAATGAACCTTTTCCAAATGAAATTCAATAAGGTATTGATCAAATGATATGGATAAATAATGAATACTGCAAACACAGAGTGAATGGAATAAAAGTGTGTTTGCGGACGTGCAGGTGGAGGCGGAGTCTCAGGAGCTGGTGGACGGCTCCCTGATCGACCTGTGCGGCGCCACGCTGCTTTGGCGCACGGCCGAGGGTCTGTCGCGCACGCCCACCCTCAAGCACCTGGAGGCCCTGCGGCAGGAGATCAACGCGGCGCGCCCGCAGTGCCCCGTGGGCTTCAACACGCTGGCCTTCCCCTCCATGCGGCGCAAGGACACGCCGGACGAGAAGCAGCCGTGGGCGTACCTGCGCTGCGGCCACGTGCACGGCTACCACGACTGGGGCAACCGGCGCGAGGAACGCGACGGGCGGCAGCGCGAGTGCCCCATGTGCCGCGCCAAGGGGCCCTACGTGCCCCTGTGGCTGGGCTGCGAGGCCGGCTTCTACGTGGACGCCGCGCCGCCCACCCACGCCTTCGGCCCCTGCGGCCACGTCTGCTCGGAGAAGACTGCCGCCTTCTGGAGTCAGATCCCGCTGCCCCATGGCACGCACACCTTTCACGCCGCCTGCCCCTTCTGCGCCCACCAGCTGAGCGGCGAGCGCGGCTTCGTCAGACTCATCTTCCAAGGACCCCTGGACTAGAGGACGCTGCGTTTGGACGTCTTTTTTTTTTTTTACGGGGGGGGGGGGGTTGTTGTTGTTGTTGTCTCGCTCTCAGTTTTAAGTGACCTTTTTGAGTATTCCTTTTCATGACAAAGATTTCTATATTTTCCACCGAGACAAAACTGCTGGAGAGACTTTGTGATTGTGACGACGACGACAACAACAACAACAACAACAACAGTATTTATCCCAAACCAAAAGCTACAGTACGGCTTATTGTTCTTGTACTACAGGGTGTTCCCAAAAAACATTGACTCACTCTTATACTACCCAAACATTTGCCATTTGGGGCTTTTAGGTGACATTTCAGGATTGCGGCCTTATCTTAATCTATTGGGTACTCACTCGTAAAGGCTGCCGTTACCAGCAACTGATACTTAAGTAAAAAAACGAAATAGAATTTGCGCTACACTCCGGCAGAGTTTGACGCATTGCGAATGATCATGCGCGTCAGAAAGGAAGGTCTTTGTTCCCAATAAGTTGTCTTTGGGTTTGATGAATCAGTGAGTACACGAGTGGAAAAAAACTACAGTGGTGCCTTGAGATAAGTTGAATTGCGTTACATAACCCAATCATCTTTTCACCTTAAAATGAATGAAAATGCTCCTCGATCGATACCAGAAAGTGATTGATTGATTTTTTTCACATTTTAAACGGATTCATTGCCAGCCGTTTTCAAAGCAGTGTACCACATATTGCCGGCTGTCTTCGAGCATTTTAACTGATCTTTCAAGACCCACACATTATTGTGTTCTGTGACAATAGAAGCACAAAGAAAGAGTAAACTCTCATCCTTCACCAGAAGTAAAAAGTTTGTTTCTAGCTTTTTTCCATTGTTTAGTAATCAGCATTAGACGGGCTGGTTTAATCAAAAACACCGGTTTCTGACGCGAATATTTTTTGCTTACGTGACGCCTCGAGCTATAAATAAGACTGAGAAGGGGCTTTTGACGGCAAAAAAAAAAAAAAAAAAGATTTACGGATATCCAATTTAGAAACACACCGTGAGTGACACTGCTCACCGCATGGCTGGAGTTGAATGTCGTACGTCATTCACTCCATCTTTTCTCACGATTGGAACACACTTTCTAATACCTATCGCAAAACATACATTCCGTGTATACCACCCAAAAAAATACTCTGTAGGAGCGTGAGGTGCTTGGACTTGTCCGTCTTCCAACATGTTGGCATTTCTCTCCAATCTTTATCTTCTACGCAAAAGCTATGCTGACCGCAAAGCCGAAGCGATGCAACGCCGCCATCTACGGGGATCGGGTGGTCATTACAGTGATTCACAAACCTGATTTTCAGAACTCTCAAGGCACCACTGAACTCTCTGCACAACTTGCTGCTCTCTAACAAGCTGAATGCCAATCAGGTGGCGCCAATGCACTACTTTTCTATTGATGGGGCTTTGGCGACATCTTGTGGCATCTTAGGCGTTTCCCAAAGAGAGGGAAAATTCGCAGGGCAAGACAAAATTTTTTTGGGACACCCTGTACGTCTCGTTCGCGAATTTAAACTTTTCTTTTTTATTTATGGCCCTCAGTGCATCACATCGCCTCTCATGTAAAAAAAAAAAAAAAAAGACAATTTCCAATCTTTTTACTTTGCAGATTGTTGCGTGTTCTGAGGGCTTTTTTTCCCCGAGGTTTACGTCTTTCTTGTTTTCTGTGTGCGTGTTTGTCGTATTTAAAAGTTTTGTCCTGTGTTCGCTTGTCCAAGCCGTCGTCGACAAAAGCAATATACCCTTTTCTGAAAGCAAACCTCCTGAAGCATTGTGGGAAGTCCGAGTGACGCCTCCTTTTGTAACCCTTTAACGCAGCGCAGCCATGTAGCATCACACACACACACACACACACACAAACAAATCTGAGTTGAACAGATTATTGTGACCACTGTTACGAATGCCAGAGTTGTTTATTGCTTTGAAAACATTTACTGTATATCCACGAATGTACATGTACGTTCTGTCGACAAATCATTTGGACGCCCTCGCAAAAAAGTTGCGAGTCCTCCGACGAAAGTGCTGACCGCGATTTATGATCCCTTATTTTCGTCATGATCGTTCTTAACCCTTTTTTGAAAGGCTAAAACAGGCTTGAAAGCCGAACCCAAGGGTTTGAAGGCAATTTAGGGTTTCAAAAAACAAGGGTTAGGGTTTGAATTCAAGTTAGAGTCAAATTAGGGTATCAAGACAAGGTAGAGTTTCAAGTTAGGGTTTGAAGCCTGGATTAGGGTTGCAAACAAGGGAAACACTCATTTAAAACCTGAACCATTGTTTCAGTCCCTAATTTGAAACCCTAATCGATCTTGAAACTCTACTTCAAAAGTCTAACCTTACATTCAAACCCTAATCCAGTTTTGCAACCATATTTTGAAAGTCTTGAAAACTTACCTTGAAACCTAAACCTGGCTTCAAACTCTTAAACCGTAAACCGTAGCCCAGGCTTGAAACCCTCATTTCAAACCCTAACTTGAAACCTCAACCCAGACTTCAAACAATAATTTGAAACCCTAACATTGGCTTCAATTCCAAATTTGAAACCCTATAACTCATGTTTGAAGCCCTAATTTGGAACCCTAAACTTGGCTTGAAATCTAAATTTGAAACCCAAAGACAGGTTTCGAAAACTTCAAACGGTCTTTGAAAACGAACGGAAAAAAATCAGTCGTTGCTAAATGCGCCTCTTGGATTTATCGCGAGATGTGGCGACCGACGCTCCCGCATTTTGGCGCAGGCTTCCTTCACTTCCGGCTTTTTTTCTCTCACACATTTCAACTATTTCACACTTCGTCGCTGTCTAGTTAACATAAACATGTAAGGAAACAACTACAGATGTTTACTATAACAAGAACAAAAATGGAGCTACATGCTTTTTATTGTACAACGACGACCTGTCCTGTTTCTTTTTACTTTTTGGTCCACCGTGTGTCCGCCCGCAGTGATGATGTAATCAATAACCGCCAAGCAGTTTGACGTCACGTTTGAGAACTGTCATTTCTCCGACGAGTCAAGCAACTGGCGTCGTCGCGCATCAAATGTCGTCACACTCGCACCCGCGAGCTCACCTCAGGGAGCCCAAAATAGAAAATCTGTAGCACGCGCATCCCTGTTGCCATCACAACCGCGTCCAATTTTCCAAATATGGAAGAAAGGTCTCCTCACCGGTCCTGTCAATCATCATGACACGCACGTGCTCGTCCATTCGAAATGTTTTTTCTTTTGTTTTTTGAAGGTGCAAAAAAGCAAAATAATGTTTTTTCTAATAACTTTAAACAATAAATTTGAAAAAAAAAAAAGTTGTGTGATTTTTGGGCACAGACAAAATAATAATAAAAACTGGAGTACGTCAGGAAGTCACACTGCCTGTAAACAAACCCTAACCCTTAATTTGAAAATCAACATTTTAAACACCAACCCTTATTTGAATTCTTAACTTGAAACTTCTCAACACCCTACTGGAAGGCTTTAAACCCTAACCCTGTCTTGAAACCTCACCCCAGGCTTGACACCCTTACTTGAAACCCTAACCCTGCCTTGCAACCCGACTTTGAAACTAAACCTGTTTAAAAACCCTAAACCAAGCTTTAAACATAATGTGAAACACTTATCCCAGTTTGAAACCTCAACCCAAGCTTGAAACCCTCACCTTGATTTGAGACTCTTACTTTGAAACACTAAACCCTGGCTTCAAACGGAATTTGAAACCCAAATCCATGTTTGAAACTCTCCGACTTGAAACCATACTTTGAAACCCTAACCTTGTCTTAAAAACCAACATTGAAACCCTATAACCCAAACTTGACACCCTAATTTGAAACATTTATGATGGTTTGAAACCTTAGTCCTGGCTTGAAACCTCTACTTTGAAACCCTAATCCTTGGTTGAAAAGCTAATCCTATTTGTTGTAGTTACATATTTTCCATGTTGTTATGTCAAAAAATTGATAGCGCAGTCAGGTACAGAACAGTATTAATCAGTGTTATATAACATGATATTAAAAAACTCCTCAGCCATATTTCAGTGTGTGATATTGCAGTTTAATCAGACCTCAGTCACGCTTATTGCTGGCGTTCAGTCTTGTCGCTGTGTGTGTGTTTGGCGTCTCCTGGTGTTTGACAGCACACACACAAAAAATTATAATGCACAGTATTGAGACATGTGCCGAGTACACACAGTACCAAAGGCCTTGAACTTCTTTTCACTCAGATTACTTTAGTCTTTGATGTTAATATAAAGTATTATATAACAGGATCATGCTATATTATCACATAAGAGTTATAGTGTCGTTTGTTGGCCAGCAGGGGGCAGCGTCCTATTTAAAAAAAAATAAAAATTTAAAATAAAAAGACAGATCACACGACTGGGATGAAGCGAGGCAGGCGGAGGGCAGGTCACATGCCCAGGGTGGGCGTGGCCTCAGTGGTCGAGGATGCGCAGGTTGCCCGACACGATTTTGTTCTCCAGCATGGAGCCGGCGGGGATGTCGATGCGGTCGCCGTGGTTGGCGATGATGATCACCGTGCCCTGATGGAAGGACAGCACAAAAACAGCTTTCGTTGGCTTGAAACCCTACTTTTTGTAAGCCATTACCGTTTCTTGAAACTCTACTTTGACATCCTAGCATTTGTTCCAAACAACAATCCAGGCTTGAAACCTGTCTTTGGAACCCTAACACTGGATTGAAATGATCATTTGACAACCTAACAGAGGCTTGACACCCTAACTAAAAAGACTAACCTTGGTTTGAAATCCGAATATTTGTTCGAAACGCTAATCCAGATTTAAAACCATACTTTGAAAACCATAACTGTGGCTTGAAACCTTAATTTGATGCCATATTATTTAGTTGGAACCCTAACCCAGGATTAACATTTGTGTGAAAATCCTAACTGCGGCTTGAAACCGTAATTTAAAACATTGATATTTGTTTGAAACCCTATAATCCTGACATGAAACCGGTACGCTAAACCAAGCTTGAAACCCTACTTTGAATCCCTAACCCTGGCTTGAAACAGCAACATCATTTAAAACTCTAACCAAGGCTTGAAGCCCTATTTTAAAACCCAGTTTGAAACCAAAACTCTGACTTCAAACCTTAATTTGATGCCATAATATTTTGTTGATACCCTTATCAAGGCTTGAATTTTTACTTAGAAACTTCAACATTTGCTTGAAACCCCAACCGTCTTCTCTCTTACTCCTGCTGTCCGGCATGAAAATTTGGCGACTGCGTGAAGGCTCAGACTTGCAAAGTTAGTTCATTTGTGCCCATTCCTCTTAGCCAAGCTTGATTTGTGCTCAAGTGTCGTGCTTGTTGTTTCGCTTGCGGTTTACCTTGAGCGAGACGTTCTTGCCGAAGGTGACGTCTCCGGACACGGTCAGGTGGTCCAGCTCCAGCATGTCCGGGATGCTCTCGAAGCGGGTCAGGTACTCCTGGACCTGAACGCAAAAGACCCAGCCACGCTTTAAACACTATTTTGAAACCTAAGAACAAGTCTTGAGATCCTACTTTAAAACCCAACCCAGGCTTGAAACCCAAAGTAGGGTTTCAAAACATATTTTGAAACCCTAACTCAAGCTTGAAACCACACTTTGAAACCCAAATCATGGCTTGAAACCCTACTACCGACTCGAACCCCCTCGACGACTTTTCTCGTGCGGCACCTTGGTGAAGGAGCTCCCCAGCTTGACGTGCGGCGTGGTGGGGAACTCCCGGCGGGGGCTCATGGTGAGCGAGCCGGCCTCCAGGCTGTACAGGTTGGACATGACCAACAGGAGGTCCGAGGTGGTCTTGACGGGCAGGAAGCGGCTACGGGGCACGTTGATGCCCATGGCGTTGTCGAAGCACTTGATGGCCGCGCCCACCGCCGTCTCCAGCTGGATCACGTTTTGACCCCCGTCCAGTGTCTGCACGAAAGCCACAGAGGAGATCATTACATTGCTAATGTCGGAAATAACGTTGGTCTTTCTTAGCACGAACGCTGTCGGTAACATTGGAAGCTAACTTTGCTTGAACGCTTAGAGGTAATGTTTGAAGCCAACTTCAGAAGATAACCATAAAGCTAACGTTAAAGCTAATATTGGTAGGTCACGTAAGAAGAAATGAGAAATGAAAAGTAACTTCTTAACTAACATTGAAAGCCAACTTCAGAAGCGAACAGTGAAGCTAACATTGACGTAACATTGGAAGATAACTTTATAAACTAACATTGAAAGCTAACGCTGGAAGCTAAAGTTGCAAGCTAATGTCAGCATCTAACATTGCTCTTCCTTAGGTGTAGCGTCAGAAGTAACGGAAGGCAACTGCAGAAGCTAAAGTTGGAAGCTAACGTTGGAGGTAACACTGGAAGCTAACTTCAGTAACAAATATTGAAAGACAACAATGGAAACTATTATTGGAATCCAATGTTGAAGCTAACACTGGAAAATAGTATACCACTGAAAGCTAACACCGGTAGTTAACGTTGAAGCTAATGTTGGAAGGTAAATTAGAAAGTAACATTGGAAGAAACCAAAGTTAGAAGATAACATTAAAAGCTAACAATGAAAGCTAACATTGGAAGCTAATGTTAGCTGTTGGAAGCTAAAATTGGCAGCAATGTCAGAAGCTAATGTTGAAGCTAGCTGTAAAAAATACCATTAAGTACTTGTCATTTCATTACATTTTTGAAAGATACGCTATTATTAGTAAATAAATCATATTCTGACCAATTAAGTGAAATTGGATCTTTTCCTGTGGCACACCTGATTAGGAATCACTGCTATGGGCTATATTTAGGGTTTAAACTATTAATAAAGAAAAATTAGGAAAAGTTTTTTTTGGGTCCATTATGCATGAATTTCACTATGGGCATCAGGACATGGTCCCTAAATCTTGCGACTAGCGATGGTTTACTGTACATGGACTCTACCGTGTGTGTTGTTGTGTGTAACCTTGTTGTTGACGATGATCTCCATGTTCATGGCCTTCTGCTCCTGCAGCCTCTTGATGGCGGCCAGCGAGATCCAAAGGTTGTTGGTGTTGAAGATCTTGAACTTGGACACTGACTTGAACTCGTCCACGTGGGCTTTGGGCACCTGGGCAATCTCCAGCAGACCCAGCTTGCCCTCATACTCGATCAGCGTGCCGCCCTGAAAGTCGCACCAGAGACGAAAGATTTATTTTTTTATGTAATTGCTGCGCTTATACAAACAGCAATGAAGTCTGTCTTTGATGAAAACACATAAAGCTATACAGAAGGCGAAAAACTGTGGTCAGACTCAAAATTGTCTTTTCCAATTACGATGGGTTTGGTGAAGGCACTCACGGGGTTCAAATCCCCTCCAACAGGATTAAGAAGTAAGAACCATTGTTCTAATCTAATGTTGAAGGCAACATTGCAAGCTAATGTTGGAGGGAATGCTGAAAACTAAGAAAACTAACATTGGGGGCAATTTTGGAAGCAAACACTGAAGCTACCTGTAAAAAATACCATTAAGACTTTCTTATTTGCTACTTTATTATATTTTTTTAAATATACATTATTTGTATCTTTGTAAATTAGAAATTTGTAACCTTTTAATTGAACTTGGACCATTTCCTCTTGGCTGTGAAGCTAACGTTGGAAGCTAGCATTAGAGGTAATGTTGAAGCCTACGCTAGAAACTAACTTCAGAATAGGGCTGTCACTATTAAATCTTTTTAGAATCGATTCTCCTATTAATTATTGATCGAATAGTTATCGCACCCCAATCTAAAAAAAATGTTTTACAATTTATTTATTTTTTCTACTACTAACATGCATTTTATTATATTTTATGAGTGATGGACTTCGATCCTTAAACTGTATTTGTTGGTACTGAGTATATGTTATAAATTTGTTGTACAGAATTGGAGACCACAAAATGTTATATTCTATAGTTAGCAATCGCGATTACCATTTCAGGTCAGAAACGCTAATTACCTTTCAGCTCACTCGTAAATCATGTTGTATGTACATTACACATCTTAAAAATCACTTATAGACTCGCCACGTTCGTTGTTGACAACGTTATAAAGTTGCCCAATACTGCGTCCGTCTGCAATAAATGTCCCTGTGAAACATTGGTTCTGGAACTTCATTTATAGTCAGGCGGAGCTTCGAGGCAGAAATTTTTGCCTCGACCTAGTTATGAAGTCAATTTAACAGAGTAATTAGATTTTCCCCCCTCCAGGCCTACTTCAGAAGCTAACTTTGGAAGACAAGTTGAAGCTAACACTGGAAGCTAACATTTGAGGTAATGTTGGAAGCTGACATTAAAAGCAACATTAGAATCTAATGTTGGAAGCTAATGTTAAAGCTACTTGTAAATATCCCTATTACTACTTTCTTCTTAGCCATTTTATTTTTGTTATTCAAAGATACATTATTGGTAGTAAATAATTTTAGGACCAATTAAGTGAAATTTGGAACATTTCCCCTTTGGAAGCTAACGTTGACGCTAATATTAAAAGCTAACGTATCGTTGGAAGCAATAAAGCTACCCGTAAAAATATAAATTACTACTGTCCTGTAAGCCTTTTTATTGCTATTTATTGTTATTTTTGACATTTTTAAAAGATGCATTATTTGTAGTTAATAAATAATGATTTTCAGAGCAATTAAGAGAAATTGGATAATTTCTCACAGCACAATTGATGATATTTCGGCAAACTGGTTGGGAATCACAGGTGTGAAGCATATTTAGAGTTTAGACTAAGGATGGGCGAGTACGGATACCAGGTATCAGTATCGGGCAGATACCGGCCTATCTATTTCAAGGTATTACGTAACTATCCAAACACTTTTTAAATTGTCTTTCATGTACGTTATATTGTCTGAAGACTGCAAATCGTTGCAAATGGACTGACTTCCAACAATTTCCACGATCTGGTAGTGCCACCCGGAGGCCGCCAGCCACGACTGATGGCACCCACCTTGACGTCGGCGCGCGTCTTGTCCGTCACTTCCATGACGAACTCGCATCGCTTGCCATTGTGTTGTCCCACAAGGTGGTTGAGGATGTGCAGGTCCACGGTGGCTCCCAGGTTGTCAATGTTGGACACAAAGATGTACTCTTTACCCTCGCCAATCAGCTGCTCCAGCAGGCCCGAGTTGTAGAAGCTGGCGTAGATGTCGCCGTGGCCCGGCGGGTACCAGCCCTCTGCGTTCTGGCCTGTCGTGCTCAGGCTGGTGGACACGGGCAGCAGCGACTCTTTGTTGATGCGAGGATATCTGAGCAGAACGCCACGAAACCATCTCAGAGAACTTCAAAAGCGGATTTAAACCGAGCGTCGTGATCAAAGAGCGGGCGACAAAACGGCGTCCAGTCCGGTGAACATCAAACAAAACATTGTGAGAGCTTAAAAGGGAGGATTAATTCCCACCCGTTGCTCTGAGCTGGTCGGACGCTTCGTGTCTTTGATGTCCATCTCCGAATCGCTTCTAAACTCATGAACTCCAAACACCATTTGAAGTATTTTTGGCCCACTAAAAACGTTTTTGTAATATCAATCAAAACAGTATAAATGTTTAGGCTTTTCCAGCACCTTTCATCAGTGGTAACAAAACACATGTTTGAGAAAGAAAAGTGAGTTTACAGAAACCATTTCCAAACAGAAAATCTGATAACTTCAGTAGTGCTGTAAATGCGTGCTCAGCTTTCAAAGAGAAAGGAGCATACTTGATGTATTTGACTGTGTTGGTGTGATGTCGGCCTTATTGAGTGATAGCAGAATAGTTGAAACATCCTTGTGCTCTTACGCCTTCATTCATAAATAAAGGCCAAAGTTCTACTTGACGTTCACTGCAGTATCGCTGAATGGCGCGTTTCTACATTTCCCTTCATCCTTTTTTTTTTTTATATTACATTCAGCACACATTTGAAATAGTGACATGATAATAGCAATTACCTGCTCTGGTTGAACGTGTGTATCTTGACACGGTGGTGTGTGTACTTCTGCAGGATCTTCTTGGTGTCCTCGTCCGTGTTGAAGGAGTTCATGAGCACCAGGGGCACGTCCGTGTTGTACGTCTTGTTCAGGTGCTGTGCCGACGCCACAAAAATACATCTTCAAATTATTATGAGGACACAAGGACAAGATTTCTGTACTAAAAGTTACATACTAAAAGTTAGAAAGTAATACAAAAACAAACAAAAATACTAATATGTTAGATACAAAATACACAAATACTAGAAAACAAGTATTTGCACATAATACAAAAACATGAGAGAAAAAACAAAATATTAGATGAAAAATACTAAAACTATGACGGTAATCCGTAAACCACGTCATCGCTTCAGTTCAATGTCCAAACTGTGGGTGAACTGATTACTTTTTTTATTTGAAAGCAGGACAAAAAGATTGCTGTACATTAACCAGAATTGAAATTTGCTGTTTGTCATAAGGAAACAAGGCGCACCTTTTGGGAGGAGGCGTGCTGTCATTTCAGGACTTTCAACACACACATTTTGCACATGAATCATAATACACTGCAAACAATTGTGCTTGTGATGCGTGCAGTGTGTTGACACTGTATCGCCCTTACGCAGAAGACGAACAAAGGCGGGGCAAGTTCTTACCGGACCACTTTGACACGTTAGTCCAGTGGTTCTCAAACTTTTTACACCAAGTTCCACTTAAAAGCATACTTAGCTGTCCAAGTAACATCATCATGACCACATTAATATACAGCACAGTAGGACAGGTGTTCGTCAAAAACGAGGGAGAAGGGAGAGGTGTAACATTAAATGGGGGGACTCATGCCAGATGCCAAAGTGCGCCACTCGAGGCTGTTTTAGCCACACATCTTCACAGAAGATACAGCACACCCGGCTGTCAAACTCCTGAAGTTCTCAGACGACACCACAGTCAACGGCCTCATCAAAGACGGTGACGAGTCTGCGTATCGACGGGAAGTGGAGCTTTGGTGCGGCCGACACAACCTGGAGCTGAACACGCTCAAGACTGTAGAGATGATCGTGGACTTCATTCAGGAGGCATCCTTCGCCACAGCTACCCCTCACGCTCTCCAACTGCTACCGTCTCCTGAGGAAGCACGGCCCTATTGTCGTACTAGAGAGGCTCCAACTACTGGAGACAAATTCCTTGTGTATTTTTGAAATACATGGCAAATAAAGACAATTCTTCTTCTGATACATAGTTCAGCAATTATGAATTTTCCAAAATACGAGATGTCGCTTGGCCAGTTTTTCCGTCATGAGTTGCGAGAAAAAATTTGAGATGTGTCTGCACTTCAGATCCCCACCACTCGATGGCGGCAGCAAACTTCACAACAACCGGCCACCTTCATTTCGCATTGGTCTCCTCGCAGTGGAAGGACAATATCAGTTGGTGGCACTAGAGCGCCATTAAGGTGGTTTGCCAACTATCAATAAGTCTCACAGAAGAAAAACAAGGACGGACAATACGCCACAAATTTTGGCATTTGGGGTGGGGACTGGAACCGATTAATTGCATTTCCATTCATTTCAATGTGGAAAGATTATTTGAGATACGTGTGGACATTGAACAAATTAAACTCTTATCTCAACACACCACTGTATGTAGTATTTAGAAACTAATCTCTGAATTCATTTTACAGCCTCTTTAAAATGTATTGCACTTAAAAGTAAACTATCAATTGACCCTACCGTAAATAGATGTTGAAAAACAATCAATTCTTAAGATTAATGGCAAATGTATTGAAGTTGAAAGTACAACTGAACTGTACATAAAAAAATGTACTGTACTTGAAAATTTTAAAAATGTAGTCTACTGTACATGAAAATAAAAAGCATGCACTGTACTGGTTTAAAAAAAACAAAAACCTAACAGGCTATATCCACAGTGGAGTGAAAGTATATGAGATGGTCCCAAAAAAGATGATGATGATGTGTGTGTGTGTGTGTGTGTGTGTGTGTGTGCGTGAATGGTCTCGATTTTCTCTGCAAACAAGTTGTTTGGGGACTGGAGGTAATGTGATCGGAGCTGAGCTGAGCAGAACTGGGGCGCAGTGATTGGGACACAAGAGAGCAGTGTACTGGTGGATGTGGGGGGCGGGAGCGGGCTGGGCGGGGTAGTGGCGTCCCACAGGGCCCTTACGAAACACAACCTCACACACATGCGTACGCTGACCAAATGTTCACTGAATTACACAGGACTGTACACATGAACTAAACAAACATAAGGTAGATTCTTTCACCTGGTCCAAACTCCTGCACACAAGTGATTTATTGAATTCAAGGACAGCACACGGCATCCAATGTTTGCTTTACAACCGACAGATCCTTCCCCCCCCCCCCGGCGGGCCTCTGGTAGAGTACCTCACTCACTCACTCACTCACTGTGTTTATGCGCATAGTATATTGTAACAACCCCTAGGACATCAAATTGGGCCTCATCATATGTGAAAAGGAGAGGGATCAAATTATGGACCTGCGGTGTAATGACTCTGCTTGGTTTCCACAAAAAATTGATGTCACAATCTAGACCAATTCGGAGAACTAAGGCTGCATTTACACTGCATATCCAAGAGGCCAATTATGAGTTTATTCCATATCATTTTCCTTATACTGTAATGGAAACACCTCCAATGTAACAAATTTAGACCATATTTACTGTTCTCTACACATTGTTTCATATTGACACCATATCTAATGTTGTATACACGTCTTACGTAGTATTTACATCATATTCAATGTTCTATACATTCCTAATGTAGTATATTTAGAGCATATACAATGTTCTATACACCTCTAACGCATCTTATTTAGACCATATTTAAAATGTTCTATACACCTCTAAATGTAGTATATTTAGAGCATATTTAACGTTCTAAACACCTCTAATGCAGTATATTTGCACGATGTTCGATAAACCTTTAATGTAGCATATTCATATCACCTTTAACGGTCTATGCTTTTGCCATAGTTTAGATTTACATCAGACGTTTTTTTAACGTCATTAATCTGCGTTCCCATAACATCAAGATGCCATCGGCGAGGTATATCCCGTCGCACTCGCATCGGCAGATATCCAATAAGTATCTGAGTTTTATCCACATTTGTAAGAGGCCCGATTGTCATGTAAAGATATCTTATTCCTTAGTGTGGATGAGCAGTTAAGAGAATGGATGGATGGATGTTTTCATTTCCCTACGCTGCCATGACGCATATCCCAATTGTGACACTGGAGAGCAAAAAAAAAGGGAATCGCGTCACTTGACCCACGCCCAAGCGTAGACGGAGCCGACGGTACCATGACATCACTTCCTGCCAGGCCCATCTGAAGTCAAAGTGGTACAGTGTTCCCGCGCATTATCACCGTTTATCTTCTGCAACCCCGAGCTCCCCACGTTTGTTGTTACCTCTATCTGCTGCACGGTGAGGTCCAGGAAGGTGTTTTCGTTGCGGACGCTGATCAGGCTCTTGGGGCCCTTGCAGCCCATGCTAGTACCGAGACCCCCATTCAGCTTCACCACCACCAACTTGTTCAAGCTGTCGGCGACGCCCTCCGGAAGGCCTCGCGCTACGATCTTGTCATACGGTTGGATCTGGACACACAACATTTATGACATCCCATCAGAAATCTTTCAATTGGTTTGTTTGTTCAGGCCAATTGAAACCTTTATGGAGGTCTTTTCACCATACTCAGCCCGTGAAGCCAGTTTCAGCAGCATGAAATTGGGTATGCATGCCGAGCATGAGTACACCCTCAAAAAAAAGTCTCAAGAAACCATGCTGGAAAAGACACAGGAAGTCTGCCATTTTCGTTTAAAGAGACCATTTAGGGTCGTTTTGACCATTTCTAAGAGTCCTTTAGAGACTAACTCATGCTAGAGATTTTGTCCGATTGCTACTAAATTTTTACCACATATACTAGACAAATGGCTGGCGCTAAATTGCAAAGTTTATTTCTTTGTCATTGTGTGCGGGTACGGAATGACAACGATCGATGACTCACCGTAAACATCGAAGTCTTATATAACTTCATATTCAGAAAGTTTTTTCGAATATTCAGCCCCACATCCCTTAGCAACGTGAAATTTGGAAGGCGTGTCTATCTTGAGCACACTCACAAAAACTGTCAAGAAGCCACCCGTGCCTGAAAAGACAAAACCTCTGCCATTTTAGGGTCATTTTGCCCATTGTTCCAGTCGTCCTTTAAAGATGAACTCATCCTAACACAAACATATGAACACCACACAAAGTTTGTAAAAATACAGCACGGCCGAATAACTCTTTGTGCGTGATCTAA
Organism: Phyllopteryx taeniolatus; assembly: GCF_024500385.1. NCBI lineage: Eukaryota > Metazoa > Chordata > Actinopteri > Syngnathiformes > Syngnathidae > Phyllopteryx > Phyllopteryx taeniolatus. Next base: position 24,760,228 of record NC_084512.1, read on the forward strand.
TAATGTATGTAGATATATTTATTGATAGGACAGGAGTGTAAATGCTGACATTAACGTGTGTGTGTGTGTGTTTAAACTTCCTGCTAGCAAATCACAACCGTGACACCCTTCCTCCGGCAAAGAGGATGAGGTTACAAAAACAACCCTCTTGACAAGATAAGAAGAACAAAGCACATGAGGCTCAATTGTTATCGTAGCTGACGTGGACATGAATACTTTAACGCTCCGCAGCAGGACGCGCTAAGACGTGTCAGTGAAGCATTTTATGAGGCAAAATTATCACCAGTGTGGTTCCCACCCGCATCGTGGCTTCCCTCCCCAGATGTTGCATTTAGCATGACAAATCAACACGAGTGTTTGTGTTGCTGATTTAAGAGGAGAGGGTGTGTTTGCGCAAATATCATTTTGGGGGAAGAAGGAACATGAAACTAGGTGTCGTTGACATTGCTGTGCTGTTTGCAACCAAGATAATACAGTGGTGCCTTTATTTTTTTCCACGACCACGCTCAGTTCAACTCAACACTTTTGTATCTCAAATCATCTTTCCCCATTCAAGTAAATGGAAATACCATTAATCCGCTCAAGCCTCCCCAAAAACAAACAACAAAAATAATAGCACTCAATAATATTTCATTTTGTAAAAACATACAGTAATGACAATTACAGAGAATTAACAAGAGTTTTTGTCACACTTTTTGCTTCAATTCAATGGACAGTGTGCTGCGCCTTCTGCTATGTGCACCTTGGCTACCTAAGGATCGTTTTTCACAGAGGCTAAAGAATAAAGGCCTGTTTGTAGCAAGCAACGTGACAAGATTTCCAGAAAATGAGAGTCTTTCAAAATGTTTTGTGTGTTGTCAATGTTTTAATGGCCACTTCAATCTGAGTACAACCCACCAAGAATTTTGAAAATCGGATGATGGTTCTGGAGATATGAAGTTTTCTGTCAGAAAAAAATGGCCGTTTTGCCGAATACTTTTTCCGTGATATTGCCCACAGAACATCTGGTCAAAAAAGGCCTTCAAATTAGAGTAAAACAGAATAACTTGATTATGTCTCAATATCTCCTTGATCCTTTTGTTTCATCCGCTACGATTGGCTGACGAGTTTCAGTTAAAAATATCCACCAATAAACTCGTACGGGTCGAGATTCTCAAGCGCAAGTCGATGAATCAAAATGACCCAGACTTTTCAAAAGGCATCACGTGCCCTAAAAGCTCCACTTAAATAGCGCAAAAGGAACATTATTCGTGAGAGCAGTAGATTGTACTTTAGTAATCCGTAGTTCTTTTGTGGATGTGTTTTGTTTGTAACTTCTCCAAAGTGTTGCCACAAAGTTGGAAATGGACAGCATTACGATTCTTGGGGGGAACTTAAGCCGTACTGCAGCCCAACTGCTTGCTTCAAAGATAGCAACGGCTCAGATGTCTCTAAAGGATTATTCTATGGTGTGGGGTGTGTTAATAGATGTGTCCTGATATTTTTGTATAACGATGTCAATGGAAGTGGGTACATGTGAGAAAGATGTAATTTCCCGCGATGGGATGTTAGATCTTCCATCTCCTACTCCACCAGCGTGTCTCGTTAGTCTGCATCACTGTCTGTTTTTTGTTTTTTGAATATCGCTCGAATATCTATCACTTAACGTTCCTCTCATTATGAAATGTTATCTCTGCACACCTTGTCGCTTATGTGTCACATACGGTAAGAAGAAAAGGAGGCTTGCTGAGAGCTGGCCAGAGGCGAGGCGAGGGGTGGTCCAAGCATTGCGGTGGAGCTTCGGGATAGTTCCAGTGTGAGGAGGCAAAGACAGAGCAGGCGTTGTTTGTTGGTGTGTTTGTGGCAAGCCGCCGTGGACGTTTTATAAAGGAACAGCGAGACAGAATGTCTGCATGCTCGATAAACAATTTACCATTCCGCTGGCGTACGCCAATTTGGGTCGCCGGGCTGTGAATCATTAATGCGGTCGCCGTTTGTTGCAATTATGACTGCGAGCGACTCTTAATGAATGATTAACAGCAATTCATGGATTCCAGCCCCAGTTTGTGGTTGTAGATAGCTAGAATCTCTAAATCTGAATGCTCATTGTGATGCACATTATAGAATTTGGGGGGGAATAGGCCTCTTAAGTCACAATAAATAACGCATTGCTGGATGAATAAATCAAGTATTCATCACTACGAGCTTAATTACAAACACTGTTAAGACGTTACGATGTAGTTGACGGGACTTAAACATGTATTCATTGTGCTTGTGAGATGAGCTACTCGGAGAAGAGGTGGGATACACCCTGGAACGGTCAGCTGTCAATTGGCAGGAACATGTCGACAAGCATCACACCAATGGACTTATTCGAGCCTTCAATTAAGCTAACATGCATGTTTCTGGAACGTGGGAAGAAGCCATCTTACCTGAACAAATCCTACGCGAGCGCAGTAAGAGCATGCAAACTCCACAAAAAGATATTCAAATCCAGATCTCCTGAATGTGAGGCAGACATGCTAACCACTATCCCATCATATACCGTTGAGTCATCCATACACGACCACTCCAAAATCATGTGTAATCGCTTATTTATTTTAACTTTATTTTTCATTTTATTTGTATTATTTTCATTGTAATTTATTTATTGACTTTTTGAAAATGTATCTTTCTTTTCTTTCCAATACAATTTGAAAACATACGTATACAGTACTACGGCTATCCATTTTAACGAATGAGGCTTACTCAAATGTATCTAAGCTAACAATTTTCGCTTGTTCTTATTAAAAATAAAATTCAGACTATCAATCTTGAGGCTCGATAATTCCGCAAGGTTCCTGCAGAATGAGGAGGTGGCGGAGTTTTACAACACTTCTCAGTCAGTTCAGGTGGACAAGAGGGTTCAAAGATTAGTTCTCAAGCTATTTTCAACACTTTAAACAGACCAATAGCATCAATTTGGGAAAAAATATTGACTCTATTCGGACATACGGGGTTTCCGCCCGACAGCGACGATATATAAAAAAACCCTATTGACTCCTGAAAATAACGTTAACGGTCCACAGGGCTGACTTTCATACAGCCACCTCAGGTCAAGTCCCAATCAGTGACTGTAGTTGTGAATGTGACTGCATATACCTTAATACAGACAAACATCCGAAATATCATGATGCTCATAACGCACTGGACACGTTCAAATGATCATGACTGCAGGCGGCAGGGAAGTCAACTTACGCAACTTGTTTGCGCGTTTGCATGTGTTGAGCAACAGGGACAGTGACAAAGTTCGATCTTGACATCAAATGTTTGATGACTGCTTGGTTTGCGCTTTATCAGCGTGGGTTTTGTGACCATTTTGGAAGGCCAACTTACCGAGTCATCGGGCGGTCGCTGTATCTTGATCCACTCCACCGATGGACCTTTAACCTGGAGGAACCTGTGGAAGAGACGCCTGAAGCCCTCAAAGTCTTTCTTGCATGCCTGAAACACACAACATTTTAATTCAGTAATACCTTGATCAGAATACAGGATTTTAGCCCCGATATTGGCCCGATTAGCTATTGCGGGCGATTTCCCAGATCGGGCCAGACATATTTTGTCGCGAACGACACAACTTCTTGGAGTGTGACATAATCCACGAGCAACGATTTGGCCCAATGATAGCCGTACGACGGCAAAATGAAAAGTCTAGTATGATTTTTTGGGGATATCTTCTGTATAGTGGGACATATCAATGACAACTCTCCGACAGCGCGCCACGTCGACCAATAGAATTGCGTATTTTGACCGGCGCTTCGCATCCCGTGCTCGCCTTTGTCTAGATATTTGGTCACTGTTGTCAACATTTATTCACGCACACGAACCAATGTTTACCGAAGCTTTAGAGCCTATATGTCAAACTCAGGCCCGGGGGCCAAATTTGGCCCACGATGTAATTATATTTGGCCCGCAAGACCGTACGAAATTTATATTAGAGCTGGCCCGCCAGTATTTAGCACATGTGCCACTAATATTACAAATCCCAGAATGCTTTGCTAGTGTCTTTGCCCATCAGTCCAGACCGGCGCGCGCTCCTTCCCTTTCTGTTGCAGTCGTTAGGGACTGTGCTACCAGTCTCCTCGAGCAAATTTACACTTACCCCTCCCAAAAATGGCCAAACGAATGATTGAAAACGGTTAACTTCCAAGACAGGTGGGAGGCAGATTGTCTGTTCACTAAAGTAAAAGACAGACCGGTTTGTCGTGCCCGGAGCAGCGTGGCCGTAACAAAGGATATAACATCATCGTTTTTTTTTTAATGCTCTTTATCAACTTCTAGGCAGGGACTGTTAATAGTTTGGAGTTTGGATTTTTATTGAAACACATTCTTATTTTTTGGGGTTGTTTTGTTGTTGGCCTTTGAAAAAAGATTTACATCAAAAAGAAAGGTAGTTGGAGAAATAGATAAATAGAACATCGAGAGACAAAAGAATTCATGTTATCTATTTAAATAGAAAACAACAAACAAATACCACTGATGTCTTTTATAGCAAATTTAATAATATAAAAGTTTATTTTTTCCAGATTCAGTGTTAAAGCAAAATTTCAGTTTGTTGTCAATGATAAACTTTAACGCTACATTTCTCCAGAAAAGGGAAACATGTACATCGCAGTGATTTTGCATTAAATATTGAGTTTGGCCCGCGACATTGTCCCAATTTTTTCATTTTGGATCACCGCGAATTTGAGTTCGGCACCCCTGCTTTAGAGGATGATTCGACAGAACACAGGCTTGCTTACGTACAAACGTTAGTGCTAGCACTAGCTTGCTAGGCTGCATAACATTATGTTGCCTGCCTGCGAGCCATATTGTATTAAAAGAATGTGAACATACCTCAAGCTCTTCTTGAGTGGACAACCCACTCCCGAGCACCGGTGACAACGCCACGCTTTTGAGTTGACAAGATAAAGCCCATTGATCGTAAAAGACGGGATACAGTGCTATCGGAATAAATGTCGTGTAGTGTTTTTACGGCAAGATTTGATGGCACTAGTCTGACATCATGCAATCCTGAAAGACCAAATTTTCTTGTAGTCCGATCCAGGCATAAGTCAGTAAGCTTTTTTATGTCTCGGAAGATCTTAGTTTCGCCTGGTGTCTTAGTTATGGAGCGTTTTCGCCACATGTGCATGTACATGCTCATTTTCAGTGACAAATATAGCAGTCATTCGACAACTATATGGGCAAAACAAATTCATTGCTGGTGATGATAAATTCCTTTTCAGGCCTTTGGACCATACAAAAGATTGAAATTGGCCGTACTTTTCCCAGCGATAACAGATTAAAGATAATACGGCTCAGCACAGACTTTGTTCATGAGCACATGATGCTCTTTAAGTCCGCGTGTGAACCAAATAAGGAGGATCTCATCTCAGGATTTATATCACTTTAGAGTAGTGTGCAGGTGTATTGTTTGTTGTCGTAGAAAAGAGCTTAATCTGTACATGACTCAATAAACAGACACAACCTGATTGTCAGAAAAGACATGCTGCTAGAAATCACAACAATAGAAGGGAATCCACTCTGCGTTTGTTCATGAACAGAAAAAACAACAAAATCAAAGAGTAGTACACGCCCCCCTAATTTTCTTTTTATAATTGCTCATATTAATAATTAATTAAACCCTAAATATGCCCAAAGTATGATCCCCAAACCCGTTAGTATGTTTTCTCCTCTTACATTACCTTTAAAACTGAATGGCTTCAACATTATTTGATCTGGGGAAAAAAAAGCATCCGAATTGCAAGGGCACTGAAAAAAAATACCATTTGCTACTTTCATATTAATTAGCTATTTTACATTTTTGACTCAGTGGTACATAGATACTCTCAATTTTTAAATACATACACAGTCATCCTTAGCTATATTCGCGGTTCACTTTTCGCGGTATCACTGCATCGCAGATTTTTTAAATCGTGCATATCTAATTCTATATTGTGGACTTTCCGCTATATCGCGGGATTTTGCAGTGATCATTTTTCCACATGGAATGATGTTACTGCAGACTCACATAGCCATAAGCGCAAGCTAGCAGGAACGAGTGTTAAAAAAAAATGCTGCAGACGTAGCTTTATGGGTCATAACGCTTTAAAATATCTATATTTTAATTTTAATTGTAATTGTATTATTTATAATAAAATAAATATATGGTTGCTACTTTGTGGATTTTCATCTATCGCTGGGGGTTCTGAAACGTAAACTCCGCGATAAACAAGGGTACTACTGCAGTGTATAACAAAGGGCCCAGGTTGGTCCGTGAGCCACCCCGGAGGTGGGCTAAGTAACTCTTGAAGAACTCGGGACACGTCGTCCCCTGCGTGGTCCTGCCCTCGACACAAGCTTTTAAGTATGTGTCAGTAAGCAGGCGGAACCCTCATTGGCACCGCAGCACAGTATTTGTCACTCGTGTGTTTTCTTCCCGCCCTCCAAAGCGCAACGAGAGCGAAAGGTGGGGGTTCGAGGCTGAAGTGGGGACGTTACCTCTCTCTCTGCGCCTGTCGTGGTATCCAGCAGCTTCTCCATCTCGCTGTGTATGGAGCTCTCCAGCTGCTGCCGCATCATTTCCTGGAATTGAGACATCCCTCCGTTGAGCACTCCTTTCCTCAGACCTGCACATGGACGGGAGAATTAAGAGTTAAAAGTAAAGGTTTGAGAATCAAAATCGACGGGAATTAAACAGACCAGTGAAACAATAACAAGGACCAGAGATAAAGGCCGGTGAGGGAGACAAAAAAAAAGATGTAAAAGCAGACTACGTACACAGTGTTCTCGCAGTGCCGGCTGCACTCAAGTCAGACTTTTCTCATACTTTTAAAGTGAACAATCACAACAGAACACAACTGACTCAATGACTACAGAGCAACCTGCAAAGACGAAATATTTCAGCCAACAATTACTGAAGAAAATGTGCCTCACAAGCCCAAAAATTTTAGTCCAAACAACAGTTCAGAGAAGAATATCCCTCAAACGATTTGGATTGAAACCAACATTTCCTGGAAAAATGTGCCTAAAAAGTCAAAGGATTTGGAGTTCAACCAACATTTTCTGAAAAGAAATACACCTCACCGAGTCTAAAAATTGGAGGTCAAACTACATTTTCTTACTGAAATAATATGCATAACAAGAAAAAACATGCATCACAAGTCATAGAAAACTTCATCATCATGTTTGACGTCAGCAAATCGGAAGTGAGGTTTATGTGATCCAGAACCACAACAACAAAAACAGTTACATCTGGAAACGAGATGTTGCTGACGCTTTTGGCAGAAACGTCCTCGTGTTCTGATCAAGTCATGGAAAAACATCTTACAACTTCTGGGGAAGAGTGAATCATACATCATCAGTGACTCATTTCATGCCTGTGAGAACATATTCAGCACTAAAGCCCAACACACACTGAACAATGTTAACACGTTAACGTGGACAGTCATGATAGGAAATAGAGTTATGCGACTTAAACCTGTAAAAAGACAGCAATTTCCCATCTTCTGAGGACAGGGATGTGAAGTTTAACCCTTCTCCCGCCTTGTTGCGTTGAAAGCAACCGTCAAGCGATCATTTTATACGTCGCAACAGACGCTCTTTGCCGCTGATGTCAACTAATGATCCGACTGCAAGACGTAGCCCTAGCCGAGGCGGTATGGTAACCCGAAATGTCAGGACAGGGGTGTGAAGTTTCACCCTTCTCCCGCCCTGTTGCGTTGAAAGCAATTGTCCGACGAGTATTTTATACATCCCACGGCCACCGGATGCTCTCGCCACTCACGTTACCCAATTTTTTGGGCTGCAGGATGCCGTGTCGCTGTCACTGCAACATCCCGCTCCGACCCTCCTCTGGCGGCACAGAAACTCTACACATGGGACTTTGTGGCCCGTTTCCAGGGCGCAGCAGCTGCTTGCAAGCCTTACTTACATCACCGAGCACAATGCCAAGTGTCGGATCCAACACGACTCTGGAGTCGTGGAAAGCGACAGACACGCTAATATCCTGCTTCTCTACGGTCTGTGTGAAAAGCTCAGGCAAATAAATGCTGAGTCTACTGTGTCTGAAACAGTTAAGGGACCGACTTGTTCCCCAGTTGGCAAAGGCATGCTTGGAAGGAGTATAGTGGTTCACATAGCTGACTTTTATCAATCTGGCTGGGGCAAAACACAGTACTTTAAGAAGGGTCTATTTTTCGCACGCAGAGCAAGCGAATTCCAATAAAAAGTGATCATAGGAAACAAAACGGTAAGTGTTAAGTGACACACAGGATGTCGAGGCATCCGGTTCTGGCGCATAAAAGGGAAGTGAGCCACTTTGCATTCAAGGCACAATTGCTTGTACTTCCTTTTAGTGCTAATCAAAAAATGCTGAATGCCAGGAACTTAGTGGTTTTCTTTTACTGGAATGTAAATACCAGTTGAAAACTGTGCGCTCCCATTCTGGTTTCAATTGAAAGTTGTCAAGATGAGAAAAACTCACTAACCTGTAAATAATTAACAATACCACAAATATTTGAAGTTCAACCAACATTTTCCCAAAACAAAACAAAAAATACGCCTCAATGTCAAATGATTTGGAGTTGGGGTCGAAGCAGGTTTTTCTCCATTAACGGTGGCCCGGAGCCACTACGCTGCTGTCTGGGGACACCAGCGACGCAGAGACGCGGGCGGGCTTGCTCAGACCAATTAAAATGTTGAAGTCGCTGAAAATCTTTGCCCGCCAAAAATGACCCAAAAGTGCATTTTCAATTACAGACTGAAGTACATTTATCACCGAAACATCCCACCCGAGACAGGATGTTGTGTTGACGCATGGAAAAACCGGAAAAAGGAAGGAAAACATTTCCTTTGGGAAGTGCGACAGTTTGTTTCTTCGCTGGGTTCTGTGTGAAAGGCGGGCAAATGGATGCATGATCTTTTGCTACGGCTCTTTTGCGACAACTTTGCCCGGTCTCTGTATAAAAGGTTAGGGGCATTAATGCGACGTTCCCACTAGAATTTATTTGCTAACTGCAGAAATGTGTTTCGTTGCTGTGTTGTGTGTAAAAGCACCAGGCCAAAAAAATGATGATGACCTTTAGCCACGGGTCTGATATGGAAACTTTGCAGTTTCTCTGCGTGAAAGACACTACTAAGTTAGGATTTTTCTGGGAATTGCGCCAATCTGTTTCTTCGTTGGGTTCTAAGTGAAATACTGCATTTATTTGCCTGTGTATCTTGTACTACGGCTATGATGTTGCAATTATGCAGGATCTCTGCGTGAAAGAGACTACTGATTCTGGATTTTTGGTGAATTGTGCAGATTTGTTTCTTTACTGGGTTCTGTGTAAAAGCCACAGGTGGGGGGGGGGGGGGGGGGAAGTATAATCTTCTGCTACAGCTGTAATGTACCAATTTTGTAGGATCTCTGCAAGAAAAAGTGTGCATCTCTTGTCGGAACTGCGCCCTTTTTTTCTTTGCTGGGTCCTGTGTAAAAGAGACACCAATAAAGCTTTCCCATTGGCTTTTCTTTGGGGAATTATGCCGGTTTGTTTCTTTGCTGAATTCCGTGCGAAACCCACAGGCACATACTGGCATAATGTTCTGCTGGGGCTGTGATGCGGCCACTTTTCTGGATCTCTGTGTGAACTAAGCACTAATGAGGCTTTCCCACTGGTATTTCTTTTGGAAATTGTGCCTATTTGTCTTTTCTTGTGTTTTAAATGGACCCAGCGACAAAATTCCTTGATGACGATCATCTACCTCAGATGAAATAGACAATCATCTCAGCAAATGACACTAATTATATAAGAGAGAGTGACAATTGTTTGCTATGGGTGGTTTTCTCATTTTTACCCGCAATGTGGCAAATTATGACTTTTCTCGGCAGTGGTTTTAAAGATACATTTAAGGTTCATGTATTAGAGCCTTAACTAATCGTTCGTTTGACAAAGCTAAGCATATCGCATTGTCTAAACGTAAATTTGTTTTAATTGAGGATCATCTTGATCGGGAAACATAGAAAACTGCTTTGTTGAATCCACTAAACGCGTCTTAGTTTCCATAGTTAAAGTACATTCGTTCTCAGCTATTTCTTACCTTCCACATAAATTGCCATGTTCAAAGCAGCCAGGAAAGAAGCAGTTGAGAATAAAACCTTGGAATAATTGTCAGTTAAATCGACAGTGTCATCCCCCGGCGGACTAAAGTTTCGTGGCTGTGTGCTGGGAGCTCTGAATCATATGACATCCCGTCCAAGTCCAAAGAAGGAGCAAACACAAAAGACACGGTCGCACTTCTCCCCCTCGGGAAGTCGCCAAAGGAAATGTAGCCCCACAATCGACGTTTTTTCTTTTCTCTTTTTATCCCCGGCCTCCTCCTTTTTTCCCCAGTGAACCACGTCACAAGTCCTCGCTGTGACTCCTAACCTCTGCCTAGGTTTTTTCCTCCTTTCTCTTCTTCCTCCCCCTGCTCCCTCCCCTTACACCAAACTCCCCTACTTGGGATTTGGCGACCACATTACTGCGGCGATTTCTCTTCGCTTTTTTTTTTTTTTTTTTTTTTTTTTAACACCGTCAAAAGGCACACATGTCAATTATTAACTCACCGATCAGAACACTCCCATCCGCCCTACGTGCCTAACGGAACTTAGGCGCATAGGAGCGAGAGATGAAAGGCGAACGCAAACCCGGAGACGATGCGCATGTAGGACAAGCCAGAAAAACGGAGTCGCCATGAACGCACCGTGGTGAAGAGGAATCACTTTGGCGAAAAGGAAACCCGATGGGCTAAAGTAGCTGGCTAGCTCCGTGCTAAACAAGTGAACACACTAACGAAACCGGGCGTGTTGTTCTTACCGTTTGGCCGTCGGACGCCAGCGGAGGGACGGTCGATGGGGTCGGCCCGGTCCAGCGGTTCGAAAGGGACCGGAGCAAGCAACTCCCCGCAGAGGACATAGACACACCACACACAAACAGGGCCAAGAACATTTATTTCCTCTCGGCGGCGTTTACAGTTCACAACAACAGGCTGTATGTGTTTAAAAATAAGTCAAAATACGTGCGGAACTTGTGAGAAAAAACAAAAACAAACAAAAGCTGATTTTTTTTCCCCCTTCCCCGCTAAAGTGACGTTCCATACGGGAACGAATTGGAGGCCTATCAGAGCGCGATGATCAAGTGACACCACCGACAACAGCCAATGGGTTTGTGCGACGCAAAGAGAAGCCCATAGATACGAAGACTAGATACGCATGCGAGCTGTAGCTGCACGGCTAACCGACGTGACGATGTGTCAGTCATGTTGGGGAGGGTGTCGTTCCCATAGAAGGCGTTGCAGGGACACTCAAATTAAGTAACTCGCTCATTTCTAAACAGATGTTCATGAGGGTTGCTGTTTTGTCAACGCCAAAGCGTATGTTATTAAAATACAACATTAAAAAAAAAATAATACAAATATATTTTTAGATGTGAGAAGGACTGCCAGTTTGCGTGTCGTAATTGTTGTACGCCGTTTTACGTAACCGTATGCAGCACAATGTGCCCGCATCTTTGTTCTTTTGGGGTTTCTTGCCGTTCACACACATGGAAGACGCTGACGATTTGACCGCCCTAGTTGAAGCACGGAGCTTAAAATAACCGTGTCGTAGCTGCCAGTGAGTTTGTGCGACGCAATTAGATTAGAATTCCTACTTTAAAAAAAAAAAAGAATTACCCAACTCACAACACACATAAACATTTTCTTTACGTTTTTTTTTTTTTGTGGAATGAGTCCAGTTTTATTGACGGCAATAACATTCTGATATTCCATTTTCCATTTTGTGAGCCGCTTCTCCTCACGCGGGTTGGGGGCGTGCTGGAGCCCATCCCAGCTGTCATCGGGCAGGAGGCGGGGTACACCCTGAACTGGTTGCCAGCCAATCGCAGGGCACATTCAAACAAACAACCATTCGCACTCACAGTCACACCTATGGGCAATTTAGAGTCTCCAATTCATGCATGTTTTTGGGATGTGGGAGGAAACCGGAGTGCCCCGAGAAAACCCACGCAGGCACGGGGAGAACATGCAAACTCCACACAGGCCGGGCCGGGGATTGAACCCGGGTCCTCACAACTGTGAGGCTGACGCTCTAACCTGTCGCCCACCGTGCCGCCCATTCTGATATTAAGATTATTATTCTTTATAATAATATTAGTTAATTAAGGATGGATAATATACACTAGTACTATGCATCCGGTAATGACAAAAGGTTTAGATTTATATTGCGCCCATCCAAGGTCCCAAGGACGCTTAGATATTCAGAAAAAAATGGCTGTCAGTAATTTTTCATACATGTCATGAACTGTCATATCCAAATAATATAATGTCAAACCAGCTCTGCAGTGTAACATTCCGTTTTGTTTTTTATAAATAGAAAAGGCCTACACTTGAAAGCAAGACCCGTGATCTCGTGATTTGAAGGCCACAGTTCAATGTGGCACTTTGATGAAAGCGAAAAGCCGGCAAATCGTGTGAGACTAAAGGGTTTTTAAGTGTTTTTTGTTTTCTGTGACTCGTTCCTCCACAGGAAGGAACGAGTCACAGAACTTATTGCAACATTGAGTGCAGTACAATGTGAGCAATACAATTATAATACATCTTCAAATGACTATTAGTTGGACTTATTTGAAGTTTTATGTAGTGGGTACCGCTTCAGTAAAGTCATTACCACATCGGTCTCACAGTTGAGAGGTTCATGCTTGGAATCTCAGAAAATGTATTCTTAAAGCACCCAAGTCACTAAATTAATGAAGGTAAGGCTTCCAAAACAGTAGAGAGTCCATTCTAATGATCGCATCAAACACCAAGTACCAAATAAAGAAAGAAAATGGGGGCCCACAGTCACTCCCAACATACTAGTACCACAGGCCAATGCACACAGCGGGCCTCGTGTTCTGCATTCATCAATTGTTACTAATTTAAAGCTTTAGAACGGCCCTGGAAAAAATGTATTCACTTGACATCATTCCATATTGGGGGGAAATGAACTACAGGTGACAAATCCAACACTTCTTTGAAAAAACAGAAAAAAAAATACACAGTTCATTGTAATTTATGCTCAAGGCGTATTCCATAAATCCAGCCTAATAATGTTCGAGTCTTTTATTGTTACAGCATGAACAGTCGGGATTCAAGTGTAGTTTTTTTTTTTTTTTAAAACACCACTGAAAGTGAAATGACAAGCTGGAGGTGACGAACTAGACTGCCCTAGCGCTCACATTGGAGCGTGGTCACTCGTGATGATAAAAGGTATACTGTGGTTGGTCCGGAGCAGCCATGATGCTTGTGTTCTTCACAAGGGAAGAAGATACGTAGAACCCGCAAAGCTGAAGAAACCAAAAACAAGTGAAGCTCTTGTGCTTGTAACCTTTAAAAAGTGCACGTCTGCATAGCTACAACTCAGCCAGCTAGGTGCCCTTGGAATTCACTTCAGTACCAAAGCGTTCCATCCCCCCACCCCCTAAAGTCACAAGAAAACACACGTAATCCACATCTCTTACACAAACACACACACAAATGATGAATACAAGGACATTGAAGGGAGTTGCTTTGTTACAGGCGAGCTTCTAAACCGAGTCACTTCTTGGCCAAGAACTCCATTGCAGTGTCCCTCTCGTCTATCAGCTCAGTGGCCGTGGCCTCCATCTTGGCCTTGGAGAAGTCGTCGATGGGCAGGCCCTCCACTATTTTCCAGGACTTGTTCTGAGGATAGAGCGAGCATGTTAATTAGTCGATCAACGGCAACATTCTAAGTGCAGCGGTGCCTTGACTTGCAACCAGGGTTTTTTTTTTCACCGTGCATTCTGTCAGGGAAAATTGACTTTTTAAGATAACTCTGGCCTGGGGGAACATTTTCCAAAACTTGGCAAAAACAATTAAACCAGAGAGAAGGTTTCCAGATTGACCAATTACAGGCGACTAGCTACAAAGGACTAAATGAAAAGTTTTGTGTTGTCGTGACGCATGCATTGTATGTTAACACACAAGATTTATTTTAATTTTTTTAAGTTAAGATGATCGAGCCATATCAATAAAGGCTTTTGCTTGTAAGCCCCCCAACACATACAAACACTTTGTATGTGTGTTGTTGTTTGTTTCAGCTTTGTATGAAAATTTTGCAAAATTTAGAGTTATAAATCTGATGTACATTTTGAAATGAGCTTTCTATATGGCCGTGGATGGGAACGCCGTGATAACATTGTCTTGTACGCATGCTATGGTGATTTGTGGCCAAGTAAAACTACAACAACAACAAAAAAAGCTTTGCTTACCGTGATGAAGTCCCCTTTGAGCCAGGCCTCATCCTTGACGGCGTCGAAGCAGGCCACCTCGCCGCCGGACACGTTGACCTTGCAGTGGTGCACGTCCGGGTACTGCTTGGACAAGTGGTCGCCCCAGATGATCACGTTCTTCACGTGGGTGGCGGGGACGTTGCAGCGCATCGCAACCTATGGGATGACCACACAGACAATGAGTGTTACAGGCAGCCTTCCATAACAAACGGGAGGTCAGAAATTTATATTTGATATCAGCGGTAACGGGAGGAAGAATTACGCACCTGAGAGCGAGCCCTGTTGTGGTCGAGACGGGTGAGGCACGAGAAGTTCTCTTTGGGGATGGAGGGAGCAGACTTCATTGCGATCAGACAGTTGGTGTTGGCCGGGTTTCCGACCACCAGAACCTGAAAGTATCGCAATTAGTTGTTAGCATGCCTCAGACATCCAAAGACGGCTCACTGAGCACTCCAGATGCAACTACCTTGACGGCCTTCTTGGCGTACTTCTCCAGGGCCGTTCCCTGGGTCTCGAAGATGGCCATGTTGGCTTTGAGCAGGTCCTTCCTCTCCATGCCCTCCCTCCTGGGCATGGAGCCCACCAAGATGGCGGCGTCCAGGTTCTTGAAGGCCACTTCCACCTTGTCGGTGGCCACGATTTCTGTGGGGGAAGACAATCCCATCTCAGTATGTGTTCATTCCTCCTTCCTCCCTAACGTACACACAAAGCATAGGACAGCACAGTTTGAGTGGAAAAATTCCAATGGAGATGGCAGATTGTTGCATTGTTGCGGATGAAAGACCTATTACCTATTACCGTAATGCCTATTACCTATTACCGTAATGGCTAGTATGAACAAAATTACGAGTGGAGGCTGGCTTGACCACAGTAACCTGCCGGCCGTAAAAACCTCTATTGCCCGGTTCTTTTATTCTGGTTGAGGTAAAACATCAATGATTAGGCCGGAAGAAAAGTTTAACAATTTATTCGAAAATACAAAGTCAAACACTAAGGTTGGTGAAGGTTCAGTGTTGAGCTTAGACAAGCGTCCGTGTTGAAGAGACCGCAGAAGTTCTTCTCCGCTTGTTTTATGGCCAAAACGGCTTCCCGTCGTGACGTCATGCAGTTGCAGACCAATCCTAGCTTCAGCCTCGTGTTTGGGGTCCGTTCGGAAATTCAGTCCGATGTTCCCCTCGCGCCCTGAGACAGCGCGTGCTCCACTTTCTATAACTTTACTACTGGACGTGTAGGCTATTGCTACTGGCTGGTGCGTCAGTACACCCGCCATATTGAATGTGTCAGTTTTACTTATATCGAGTGGTATACACACTACCAACGCTCTGAGTTACCGAAGGTTCCGGGTTGCGGAGAGCGCACCCTATGTTGATTGTGTGTGCGTTTGCTTGTGTCGGTGCGACTAAGTGTAATGCAATTATATGTATATAAGGATATCCGGATGTGTATCCGTCATGGGATGTATCAAATAAAAGTGTACGCAGTGTTGTGTAAGCGTGCAGCCAGTAATTTCTAACACTACTAAGAAGAGGAAGAAGTTTAAGGACTTTTTTTTATTTTTTACAAAATTCAAAGATTTGTACCAAAACAGAGACTCGTTCAACCAATGATTTAAACAGGGGTTTGTCTTGAAATATTTACATTTGTGAATAAGAAAACTTCCTTATTAACAACAAAATCCAAATTCTGGTCCTTGGCAAACACACTAAACTTAATGGGCTCCATCGTGCAAGGTAGTAGAAGAAGAAAAAGAAGAGCTGTCTTTAACGTCATTTCCGCCCACTCAGTTGGAGAATAAAATGGCTACCAACGTGGAGCGAATTGATGGCCGCGTTGGTTCTTTGCATTCAGATGTTGTGGTACTCAAACAACCCATTTCACCAGTCGATCAGACCCATCAGAACAACCCGCTTTTAGGACTACCTATTGTGGCCATTGAGGCAATTCTCAATTTGTTGTCTTACGATGAAATCAGTTTGCTGCGCTCGGTAAGTACAACAAAAGGCGTGTCGAAAAAACCCATAAACTATTCTTCAAAACTTTCCGTTAGTGAATCTGTGACGTGGTAATGTAGTAACGTTCTATGCCTTGGTAGTTGGGTCTGTGCAGGGTGTCTGCAAGTCAGATTGCAGTAAAGACAGTAACACTAGCCATGTTATTGATGGACAAATAACTCAACGTATGTGTGTGTATATATTTTTTCTTGTGCAAATTCGTGCTTCACAGGCAAGGACCTTGCAGAGGTGAAAGCTTGCGGTACCTGTAGTTGTCATTCTACTGCTGTATCTTTTGGTATTAGAATGTCTTTATAAACAGACTTCTAGCCTATACATTTGAGCGTAAAGTAGCAGTTTTTTGCATGTAATGATATGTAACAACGTTTGTCTTTTTATGCACATACGTGCAACAATAACAGTTTGAACACGCCGAATTCTTGTGGCATGGGCGCGTTCACCGTTTTGTCACCCAAGGGTCACGTGGTGTCTCGGTTGGCAGAAAGCCGGTGACTGCGAGTTATCGGGTTGTTCACGCTCATTTCCGTTAATTTATAAATGGGAGTGTCGTGTTGCGTTATGGGCTGTATATGCAGCTTGTTATTGTTAACCAAGGATTCTTAGAGCACATGAAGCTCAATGAAAGCTGGCTTATACTGACTGATTGTTTTCTTTCGGCACTGTATAACTATAGTAACGGTAAGACACTTTATAATAACTTGTTTAGCAATATGATATGAAGTATCATATTGTTCATATTAATGATATTTGGCACAAACAAACAAAAGATATAGCTCACATTAGCTAGTAACTTGCGTCCGCCTTAAATACTTGATGCCGCCGTTACTTCTGGTGATATTTTACCTCTTAAGTAGGCCTACTATCATATACAAATTACAAATGGATATGAGCCTTACAATATGCAAATACACATCGTCAGAATCAGAATCCTCTTTATTTGCCATGTCAAAAACACAAGGAATTTGTCTCTGGTAGTTGGAGCTGCTCAAGTACGACAACAGACACTCAATTGACAGAATACTTTTGAGACATAGAAACACAGTCACTGAGTAATAAAAGGTAATGTAGTAATGCTGGTACCATTTTTTTGAGGTGGTCCAGCACGAGGCGTTCAAAGGACTTCATGATGTCAGACAGATGTCAGGGCGACACATTTTTCAAATCTGCAATAGGTGTTCAAGTCGTCTGCTTGTACTTTGTTCTCATCTTGGGGGGATGGTCGCTTGCAATTGGTTAGGGATTGTAATGCATGCCAGACTTATTTAGAGTCGTTAGCGGTAAACTATTATTCTAACTTTGCTGCATAGTTTCTCTTTGTGATGTTAATTTCTGTCGTCAGCTGGCTTCTCGTGCGATTATACAGGGCCCTGTCCCCGCTTTAGCCTGGCCAAGTTGCTCAAGTTTGCCAGTGAATCACGCCTTGTTGTTATTGAATGTGCGAAATGACTTTGTTGGTACACACCTCTTCACAGAAACTGATAGAGGATGTCACAGTGTCCGTATATTTATTCAGACTGCCAGTTGAATTTTCAAAGACACTCCAGTCTGTGCAGCCTAAACAGCTTTGAAGTGTGGAGACGTTTGACCGTCTGGACATTTTCCAATGGTTAACACTTCTCTGTGTGTCAAGAGACTTGTACACTTTCGTTCATTATTTTGTGTAGGCGGAAATTAAAAACATCCCCTCTGGTCAGGCCAGTGGATGGATTTGGGACACTTTTGTCCTTAACTTCGTAGGTAAAGCAAATTCTGGTTGCCGCTGTTGGACAGAAGCTTTGCTTGAAATCAAAACCCTGGCCCAAACTTTCATACTGCGATTAAAAGCCAATATTATATGGAAGTGAATGCGACTTCTACCAGCCAATGTTGATGCACATGCGCCAGAATTACGTCACAATGAGGTTTCGCGAACGCTCCCTTTAAAACACGGAGAGTAATTAATTATAGGTAGTGTGTTCATATTCTGATTATTTATTTAGGTATTTATTTTTTCGTTAGGGGACATTCAGTGTGGTCCAGAGGTAAGGGAAAGAAAGTTTAACTGGCTCACGCTTGAGCCACGTCTACTGTGCTCAGTGATGACAGTATAGAGGAGGTCATCCTCTGGGTAGCAGATGCCAGGGCTAGCAATATACTTTTGGCTGTACGTCAAACTTGTTAACTCATTTGAAATGGCATCAACAGAATGTGAATATGAATACAGCAACATATAAAGTAGTGTGATGCCAACATAACTGCCAGTGGTATCTAAACAGCCTCTCTTCGGATTGCGTTAACGCAATAACAAATGTGCGATGTAATGTGTCAAAAGCCAGATCAAGGTTGGCACTATTTGAATAAAATTGACTTGAATTGTTTGTACCCTGCAGGTTTGTAAGCGAATGGATATGATCTGCCAGCGTGTTCTTAATCAGGGCTTCCTGAAGGTGGAGCGTTATCACAGTATATGTCAGAGGCAAGTCAAAGCTCAACTTCCCAGGTAAGAGTCATATCATTATGCATTATGCCAGGAGAAATGCTTACATTAATGCTTAGCCAGTAGTGGCATGCAGAGATCTGGAGATGTGCGGTGCAATCTCCTTGATTTTCATGCCCACCACCCCCAAGTATGAGACTGACTATAGTGAACGCTCAGACATTGTTGGTGATTCGGCAAGTGCAAATCCGCCAATTTGCAGTTTTTTTTTGGCGGAAGCTAGTCTCAGTTTTTGCTCTCAGGCCAAAGCCATGTCTAAGATAGGAATATTGCTTGGGCACTGTCTGTTGGCATCTTAATTTTTGAAAAGGGACAGTGTCCATTAATTACTATTTTATTAAATGTAAAAGCACCCGAGTTGACTGAAAGGCTAGTTTTTGTTGGCGGTCCGTTTGCCTGATGTTACAGCCGAGGATAAATAATAAAAACACAAAACAAAACAAGAGTATAACATGCACAACAAATAAAACTCCATTTTCAATAAAAACATACAATATATTTAATGACAAATTTAGACACTAGGAATGGAACGTTCTTTTAAAACCCGTCTAAACTGTTCAGTTCTACTGTTTTGGTTCGGTCCGAATGTGTCCCGTTCGGTTCGTCGGCACTCGCACTCTTTTTGGGGAAGCTGCGAACAGTAGCGCTCGTCAAGGCACAATCTGCGGTTCATCCACTATCTGCGTGGACATGCAAACCACGTCGGCCATCTTTGTTCGCTAACTCCGGCAACGACGTTAGGATGAAATGCAGGATTTGCGGTCTGTGGTGCGCTTGTATCGAGATAAATAGATGATAGGGGTGAAACAGTTCACAGAATCCACGGTTTGGTTCGTATCTTGGTTTTCTGGTGACGGTTTTCGATTCGGTTCAGTATATGTCGTATATTGTATATTTCATATGATCCATCCATCCATTTTCCGTACCACTTATCCTCACTCGTCGTGGGCGAGAGGCGCGTTACACCCTGAACTGGCGACCAGTGTGAATGTGAGTCCGCATGTTTTTTTTGTTTATATGGTGTGGTGTACGTATGGTGTGACATGTACAGTCCCCTCCAAAAGTATTGGAACGGCAATGTCAATTCCTTTGGTTTTGTTGTATACTGAAGACATTTGGGCTTCAGATCAAAAGGTGAATACGAGACAAAAGTTCAGAATTCCAGCTTTTATTTCATGGTATTTACATCTAGATGTGTTGAAAAAAGAGAACTCAGGACGGAGCACCTCTTATTTGAAAGCACCCACTTTTCAAGGGAGCGATAGTACTGGGACAGACATTATTACCAACAAAATCTTTTCGCACATTCAACAACAACAAGCCGTGGTTCACCGCTAAACTTAAGCAGCTTCGGCAAGCGAAGGAGGACGCATATCAGAGCGGGGACAGGGCCCTGTATAATCCAGCTAGAAACCAGCTGACTAAAGAAATTAACATTGCAAAAAGAGGCAAAGTTGCAAAAACAGTTTAGCGCAAACGACTCTAAATCAGTCTGCCATGAATTACAAGCGACGATCCCCCCAAGCTGAGAACAATAGCACACTAGCCAACGACTGGAAGAGCTTCTACTGCAGATTTGAAAAGGACACTTTCACACCCCACACCCACCCGGCCACAATCACACCTCTGACTTCTGCGTTAACCATCCACAAACAGGATATGAGACGCATCTTCAAACAACAAAAGATGAACAAAGCGCCAGGCCCGGACCACGTGTCCCCATCCCGCCTCAGTCTGCGCGGACCGGCTCGCTCCAATCTTCACTCAGATCTTCAACAGATCTCTGGAAATGTGCGAAGTTCCATCCTGTTTCAAACGCTCCACCATCATTCCAGTCCCCAAGAAACCTGCAATCTCGGGTCTGAATGACAACAGGCCTGTCGCTTTGACATCTGTGGTCATGAAGTCCTTTGAACGTCTCGTGCCGGACCGCCTCAAGAGCGTCACAGGTCCCCCTCTGGACCCCCTGCGGTTTGCCTACCGAGCGAACAGGTCTGCGGATGATGCGGTCAACATGGGACCGCGCTTCATCCTAGAACACCTCGACAGAGCAGGGACCTACGCGAGGATCCTGTTCGTGGACTTCAGCTCAGCGTTCAACACCATCATCCCCGAACTCCTTTCCTCCAAGCTTCTCCAGCTCAGCGTCTCGCCTGCCATCTCCCAGTGGATTTACAGCTTTCTGACGGGCAGGACACAGCAGGCGAGGATGGGGGAGGCCACCTCATCCGCACGCAGCATCATCACCGGGGCGCCCCAAGGCCGTGTCCTCTCTCCGCTGCTCTTCTCTCTCTACACGAACGACTGCACCTCAGCGAACCCGACTGTCAAACTCCTGAAGTTTGCAGATGACACCGCTGTCATCGGCCTCATCGAGGACGGTGACGAGTCTGCGTATCGACAGGAAGCGGAGCGGCCGGAGCTGCGGTGCGGCCGACGCGACCCGGAGCTGAACACGCTCGAGACCGTAGAGATGATCGTGGATTTCAGGAGGCATCCTTCGCCACAGCTGCCCCTCAGGTTGTCCAGCCGCCTTGTGTCAACCGTCGAGACCTTCGAGTTCCTGGGAATTACAATCTCCCAGGACCTGAAGTGGGCGACTAACATCAACTCCGTCCTCAAAAAGGCCCAGCAGAGGATGTACTTCCTGCGGCTTCTGAGAAAGCACGGCCTGCCACCGGAGCTGCTGAGACAGTTCTACACAGCGGTGGTCGAATCGGTCCTGTGTTCTTCCATCACAGTCTGGTTTGGTGCTGCTACAAAAAGGACAAACTCCGACCGCGACGGACAATCAAAACTGCTGAAAGGATTGTCGGTACCCCCCTACCCACCCTTGAGGACTTGCACGCTGCCAGAACTAAGACAAGGGCGTGCAAAATCCTCTCGGACCCTACGCACCCCGGTCACCAGCTCTTCCGGCTCCTTCCTTCAGGTAGGCGCTACCGATCAATGCAAACTAGAACTAGCAGACATTCCAACAGCTTCTTCCCTCTTGCGATCAACTTCTTAAGCACCTAACCTACAATTCCATTACAAAATGCTGGGGAGAGGGTTTGGGTCTGGGTTTCCCTGCTAAGGCCACTTCCCCTGTAACCCACCTCGGATAAGCGAAAGAAAATTAATGAATGTGTGAATGGGGAATATAGTAAAATAGAAAAAATGTGATTGTTATTGAAATATAATAATGATAGAAATTGTACATTTGTTGTAGTTCTACTGTTGAAGCCTACGTCATAGAATGCTAGTTTTTGTTTGGAATGCTACCTATTGTCCAGGTATGGCTACTGCACTTTGAGGTGTGCACACCTTGCATGGGTCAAGGGTTAAAAGGAAGATGGCCACCTCAAGTGGTGTATGTGGACTCAGGCCCACTGGCGAGATAAGGTTTTTCAACACTTTATTTTAACATTTGCTGCATTATTTTGGAAGATCAGTATTGTCTGTATGTTCTCAACATATCATGACCCTATTTCCCATCCATAACCTGGTTCCTGACCTCGCCTGAACAAACAAATGGTGAGTGAATGCATTGAAGCCCTGCTTTTGAATTTTGGAGACATGGCATTAACAGTGTCGATGGTCCAATATTTATGGACCTGACTCAGGGTTCGAGACACTTTTTAACCCATTTAATATAAAAAAAACATAGGTTTACTTCTTTTAAAACTTGATCACCTCATCCCAAAGACGTAATTTTACGTCTTTTATATTATTTTTGCACCATTGGCTTCACAGAATCAGAATCCTCTTTATTTGCCAAGTATGTCCAAAAACCACACAAGGAATTTATCTCGGGTAATTGGAACCGCTCCAGTACGACAACAGACAGTCAATTGACAGAGAACACACAAAAAAAAAAACAGTCACTGAGCAATAAAGGGTTGCTAGTTATCTGGTAATGCCGGTACATTATTAGTATTTTTTTTGACAATTGTGCAAAAAGATGCAGAGTCCTCTCGCACTTAGAGCATTTCGAAAGACTAATATCGCAATAGTGCTGTGCAAAGGGTGCCGAGACTTCAAGCGAGTAGTCGAGAAGGGGGCTGACTCCACTCCTCACCACAGGGTTAGGCCTGAGAGCAATTTGAACCCCCATAAAAACAGACACTAGAAGGCAGCAGTGCATCATACAACTTAGAATTTTGGTATAATTTACCTACGTTCTATAGATGGAACTCTAATCTTTTTGTAGTGGGGGCCATGTTTATATAGCCATAGAACACAATATTCTGTGTGCCTTGAAAGATCGGTCAAAATCCTCTAAAACGGCTGGTACGAAGGGGGCTTCTCTCTTGAAAAATGGCTGGGATTTTTCAAAAAAGAGACTGTTAAGAACCCGCGTGTTTTTATGCTCCTTTAGCACAGTCCGACTATATTTGGCATAGTGCTTGAAAGTTGCCGCTCTTTCACTGCTTTAGTCAGAAAAGAGAGAGAGAGAGCGCCTTCTTTTTATTATGAATGGCCAACGGGCGCATGCGTGTTAAGCCCCCTCGCCATGGCAAGGGCGGGCCTCACGAGCCGGAGCGGTCCCCTTCGTCGTTGGGCGAGGAGGGGCTGCGGACAAGGACGCAGATAGATTTTATGTATCTTTAGTTCTCTCCGTTTGGGGTCTTCCAAGTGCTGCTTGGCATTTAAAACTGTCCAAATACTGTGCGTTTCATCCATTGCATATAACTAAACGAACAACATAGCGTCTTCGCAGTCAAAAAACTGTATGCGCGTCCTCTGCCTACACACACCTCTAAACTAATGACCACTTCCTACTTGAAATAGGCATGTAAACAGATACACTGGTGTCACCGAGTGGTCAATTTGGTGACCAACATGAAAATACACAAAATGGGCCCTTCAACTCCTTCGGTTTTTTTAAAAGGTCAATTTAATGTACAACTTACACAATTATTTTTATTGATGTAAATGAGTTCCTACACAAATGTTAAGATGAAACATTTTGCAATTGGCACAAAGTTTTGGCGGTGGATTGGCTTTCAAGACAAGTTTCATCATCATCATCAGCGGAGCGGCTGGAGCTGTGGTGCGGCCGACACAACCTGGAGCTGAACACGCTCAAGACTGTAGAGATGATCGTGGACTTCAGGAGGCATCCTTCGCCACAGCTGCCCCTCACGCTGTCCAGCTGCCTTGTGTCAACCGTCGAGACCTTCAAGTTCCTGGGAATTACAATCTCCCAGGACCTGAAGTGGGCGACCAACATCAACTCCGTCCTCAAAAAGGCCCAGCAGAGGATGTACTTCCTGCGGCTTCTGAGAAAGCACGGCCTGCCACCGGAGCTGCTGAGACAGTTCTACACAGCGGTCATCGAATCAGTCCTGTGTTCTTCCATCACAGTCTGGTTTGGTGCTGCTACAAAAAAGGACAAACTCCGACTGCAACGGACAATCAAAACTGCTGAAAGGATTGTCGGTACCCCCCTACCCACCCTTGAGGACTTGCACGCTGCCAGAACTAAGACAAGGGCGTGCAAAATCCTCTCGGACCCTCCGCATCCCGGTCACCAGCTCTTCCAGCTCCTTCCCTCAGGTAGGCGCTACCGATCAATGCAAACTAGAACTAGTAGACATTCCAACAGCTTCTTCCCTGTTGCGATCAACTTCTTAAACACCTGACCTACAATTCCATTACAACATGCTGGCAATTTTTTGACTTGAGTTCGTTGTCACATTTCTGTGGGGCCAATTATGTATTACTCGTGCACTCACTGTCGTTGTCTCGCCATGCTGCACTATTTGCATATACTGGCCACCCATGCCAGAGTAGCATCTGCTCCATTTGCACACTGATTGAGGAGTATCTGCAACATTTGCACAACCATTGTCCCAGATTATCGCACTACTCGTCACTTTAAACCGCATACACTCCTTGAAGTCTCAGTGCCCTTTGCACAATGGTCATTGCACCGGACTATTGCGATATTAGCCATTCGAACTGAGGACTCTGCATCTTTTTGCACAATTGTTGTTTGTTGTTGTTTTTTGTCAATGTCCTTATGTCTCCAAAGTGTTCTGTAAATTGACTGTCTGTTGTACTAGAGCGGCTCCAACTACCGGAGACAAATTCCTTGTGTGTTTTGGACATACTTGGCAAATAAAGATGATTCTGATTCTGATTCTGATCATGTATGACTGGTGTTGATCAGGTAGGCACTCTGGAAACAATTCATTATAGTTTAGCCATGATTTCCAAATACGAAGTAACCCTGTGTATATATAATGAATAATTGACCTGTGTTGTCAACCACTGCTTGTTGCAGACAAACTCAAAATATTTCGCAAAGATCATCTCTCGAGTCACTGTCTATCTTTACTTCATAAGCCCACGGTATGACAGACAACTATTAATCGGCATGCATGGTCATGCTGCGCCTCCTCAAAAGCAGGTGCGACCGAATGGTAAAAGTTGGCGGCACCAGTGCAAAAAGTAAGTGAGGAGCCCTGTGACTGTAGTTCCCTTGGGTGGCACGACCAGGAACAGAAAGCCTTTGTCAACTTCACCCGAAAATTATTGGGAAACACGAACCACTTTACTTGAATATGGTGGGAGCTCAAGAAGGGTAGGTTATGAAACTATTTTGTTGCACCAGTATTTGTGTCCAATCATTTAATTGGATTGTTTCACCCCTTTTTGCATCTCTCCACTGACAGCGGCCAAATTCCGTCGGGCGTCTCTCGAGTCTCAGCCAAATCTATTGTGCTATTGTAAGCCTTAACTCACAAGTATTTGACTACTTTTTCCCCCCACCCCCAGACGAGAGTCCGAACGGAGAAACCATTCACTGGCTCGTCACGCTGACATACTCGCTGCTGTGGAGACGCGCCTTTCTCTCCTTAACATGACGTTCATGAAATATGTTGACTCCAACCTCTGCTGCTTCATCCCTGGAAAGGTTAGCTGTGTGAACTTTTCTTTCTCTAAATAAAGTTGAGTTCAATGGTAGTTTGCAACTTTAAAAGAAAATCACATTTTGTCATAGTTGTAACAATACTCATTGTGGCTTAACAGTAGTCCATGGTAAATATGGTCTGTGAAAAAATTATCCGTCCCTGACCTCATCTTGTGCCTCTAATTTGATATACCAGAAGAATCATCTTGGTTGTACATGAAATTTCTACTCTGCATTTATCCAATTACAGTTGTGACGCAGAGCAAATGTATTTGTATTGCCCATTTCATACACAAGGTAACTCAATGTGCTTTACATGAGTAAAAGCATTGAAAAAAAATAGCTTATAAACATTTAAAACAGAAATATCTTTTAAAAGTGGAAATGCTCTAAAAATCATGAGAAAAAAGAAGAGTTTTTAACCTGGACTTAAAAACATTCACACTGAACGTGACTGTGAACACAGCAAAAACTCAATGTTAGTGGATCACACTGGAGCAAAGGGCTATTGAAGCGCCGTGGGAGAAGTTCAGGGTATCGCTGTCTTGCTGAAGGACACCAATCATGGGTCCTGGGTATTTTGGGGGCGAAGGTGAAGTGCTTAACGAGCTGGTCGCCGCGCCTGAAGACAAACGAGAGACCGAAGGAACGACTTGAGGTGTCAACGATTGTTGCGCATTTGCCTACCCACAGCTTTGCCCTGTCCTGTTACCTGGCTACCCAAGAAAAGCACCTTATTCTTAATCAAGTGTTAATATAAACCCTAAATGTTAACGGTTTAAAGTTTAATTTTTTTGCGAGTCGTCCCCACGATGAGTGTGCGCTCGAGTTCGTGACAAACAATTGACACCTCATAAGTCACACCTTCTGTCTCAGATTTGTTGTTTTTTGGGTGTGGTGGTTTCCTGTATATAAAATTAGAGGCAGACGGGGGCCACACCGTAGGTTTCCCTTGCCCGGATGCAGGTCACCGGGGATCCCGTCTGGAGCCAGGCCTCGAGGTGGGGCCCAAAAGTGACTGCCGGGGGACTTCAATGCTAACATGGGCAAAGACAGTGAGAAGGGCGTGATTGGGATGAACGACTTCCCCGATCAGAACCTGAGCCGTGTTCTTTTATTGGACTTATATGCTTGTCACAGATTGTAGATAACGAAGACCATGTTCAGACATAAAGGGTGTCCACACGCACAAGGACACCCTATGCAGCAGTTTGATGGTCAACTTTGTGGTCATGTCATCTGGCTTGCGGCCGCATGTCTTCGACACTTGGGTGACGAGAGGGGCAGAGCTGTCCATTGATCACCATCTAGTGGTGCCTTGGCTCAGATGATGGGGGAAGAATCTGGTCCGGCCTGGCAAACCCAAACGTATTGTGAGGGTATGCTGGGGACGTCAGGCAGAGTCCTGTGTCAGAAGGAGCTTCAACTCCCAACTCTGGCAGAACTTAGCCCGTGTCCCGGGTGAGACGGGGGACTTTGAGTCCGAGTGGACCATGTTCCGCGCCTCCAGTGTTGAGAGGGTTGACCGGACCTGTGGTCGTAAGGTGACTGTCATGGCAGCAAACCCTGTGGACACTAGTGGCAAGGGATGTCAAGCTGAAGGAGTCCTATCGGGCCTTTTTGGCCTGTGGGACTCCAGAGGCAGCTGATGGGTACCGGCTGGCCAAGCGGAACGCAGCTTTGGTGTTTGCTGAGGCAAAAACTAGAGTTTGAGAGGAGATTAGGGAGCCCATGCGGAATGACTTCTGGATACCTTTGAGGAAATTCTGGTCCACCATCCAGCATCTCAGGAGGGGGAAGGAGTGCACCATCAACACTGTGTATGGTGGGCATCTGTCGCCGGTGACCTCAATTTAGGATGTTATGAGTCGGAGGGCCGAATATTGTGAAGACCTCTTCAATTCCACCAACACCTGTCTGGGTACTCTGAGGCAGGCTGTCCTATCTCTAGGATGGGGGTCACCAAGGTGGTTAAAAAGCTCCTTGGTGGCAGGGCCCCGTGGGTGGATGAGATCCGCCTGGAGTTCCTGAAGCCTCTGAATGTTGTGGGGCTGTCCTGTTGACACTCCTCTGGCTGCCCTTTGTCGCCAATTCTGTTCATAATCTTTATGGACAGAAGGGATCGAAGCGGTCCAGTTTGTTGACCACAGTATTGCATCTTTGCTTTTTGCAGATGGTTAGGTTCCTTTGGCTTCATGAAGTCGTGATGTTCAACTCTCACTGGAGCGGTTCGCAGCAGTGTGACGCGGTTGGGTTAAGAAACAGCACCTACAAATCTGAGACCATGTTACTCAATCAGAAAACGGTGCTGTGCCCTCTCCATGTCGGGAATGAGATCCTGCCCCAAGTGGGAGGACTTAAATTTTCTGGGAGTCTTTTTCATGAGTGAGGGAAGAATGGAGCGGGAGATCGACAGACGGAACAGTGCAGCATCTGCAGTGATACGATCTCTTATCTGTTGTGGTGAAGAAGGAACTGGGCCAAAAGGCGTAGCTCTCGTTTTCCTGGTCGATCCACGTTCCCATCCTCAACTATGGTCATGAGCCATGACCGAAAGAACAAGATCGGATACAAACACTTGAAATGAGTTTCCTCCGCAGGTCATCCTGCCTCTCCCTTTAGGCTGCCGCATCACCGAGTGATGTGGCCGTCCGTCCCTGTAAAGATGCTGCCCTCGTGACCTGACGTTGGACAAGAAGTGGATGGATGGGGGCCAGAGATGGCTCTTTTTTTTTTTTTTTAACCAGATCATATCATGTATCAAGTCATAGTAACTGTTATATAACACAGTATTTTTTTTTTTTTTTAATTCAAAGCTGCCCCTTTCGTAAGCTAGGTAAAAAAAAATTTGTCTCCACTTGAATTGTTTTGATGAGCTGATTTTGGTAATGATGTGTATGCATCTTGCTCGTGCTTGTACTTAAATGGGAAAACAACGCATGCATCACTCTAGACCAGGATTCTTCAAGTTTTTTTCTTCTTCTTCGATCCTTTGTGACACAGTGCTACGAGCCAGGAAAACATTGGCGAACTGACAAATGTTCTCCACCATTTTCATCACACAGTCTTTAATAAATTCACCCTCAGTAAAAGGTTTGCAGTGCTTGGCAATCAGCGTTGCCACCTCATAGCTTGCCTTTGTTGCATTTTCATTCGACTCACTGGCTCTTGTGAAAAAGTGTTGCTGTGCCGTTAAACCAGCTTCCAGTTGCTTCAATTTTTCACTGCGTTCGTTCCGAGTTAGCATTTCGTAATTAGCATGTTCCGTCTGGTAGTGCCTCTTTATATTGAACTCCTTGAACACAGCCACAGTCTCTTGGCAAATTAGGCAGACGCAGTTGTTTCTAAATTCAGTGAAAAAATATTCAGACTTGCATTTGTCCTGGAAACGTCGGCCCTCGCTATCAACTTTCCTTTTCTTGCTTCCAGTTGCCATTTTAGAAATGGGGAAAAAAACAGATCATGCGCAAAATGGCCCCGCGAGAGTTCAGCCACAAGTTTACTGCCATCCTGTGGTGAAATATAAAATTGCGCGTGTATTTTGTCCTGCCGGGCCACATATTATTGGTTTTATGACAGAGGCTTCGGGCCAGTGGAAATATGAACACGGTTCCGGATTAGGCCCGGGGGCCGGACTTTGGGCATGTCTGTCCTAGAGGTTAAGATGACAGCTGCCAAATATAGAGAGATTCTCTGAGAACTTGCTCTGGAACTCAAACTAGGGCTTTGATTCACCTTCCAACACAACAATGACCCAAAGCACACAAGCCAAGATAACAAACAAGTGGCTTCAGGAGCAACCTGTGAATGTCCTTGAGTGGCCCAACCAGAGCCTGGACTTGAATCCCATCAAACATCTCTGGAAAGACCTAAAAATGGCTATCCACTGACTGACTGACTATGAGAGGACCTGCAGAGAAGAATGGGAGAAAATGCCCCAAAACAGGTGTGCCAACCTCGTAGAGACATACCCAAGAAGACCCGAGGCTGTGATTGTTGCCAACGGTGCTTCAACAAACTATTAAGCCAATGGTGTGAATACTTATGTATTATGTTTAAATGTGTACATTTTCAATAAATTCACAGTCTGAATTTTTTTTTTTTTACTTTGTCATTATGGGATATTTTATGTAATTTGTTTTGAAAACTACACTCAAATCAGCTCTAGAATAAGTCTGTAACATAGCAAAATGTGGAAAAAGTGAAGGGGTGTGAATACTTTCTGGTGGCACTGTAAATCATTAAAAAGCAAGACTGGAATTTGCCAAACTGCATGCTGACGAGCCACAAAGCTTCTGGGAGAATGTTCTTCTACGGACAGATGACAAAAAACTTCACCTCTATGGCCAAAGATGCAAAAATGAAGCATACCAAGAAAAGAACACTGTCCCTACTGTGAAACTTGGAGGAGGCTCTGTTATTTTCTGGGGGTGATTTGCTCCATCTGGCACAGGGTGTCTTGAATCTGTGTGGGTAAAAATTAAATCTCCAGACTATCACAGTATTTTAGAGAAAAATGTCTGAAAGCTTAGTCTCAGTCGCAGGTCATGGGTCTTGCAACAGGATAATTACCCAAAAGACACAGCTTATAAAGGACCCACAAATGGCTAAGAGCAAAATATTGGACTTCTGAAGTGACCTTTCTATGAGCCCAGATCTATATTTTATTGAATATCTGTGGAAGGAGCTGAAACATGGCGTCTGGAGAAAGCACCCTTCAAACCTAAGACAACTGGAGCAATTTGCTCATGAAGAGTTGGCCAGCATACCTGCTGAGGGGTGCAAAAGTCTCATTGAAAGTTACAAAAATAGTTTGATTGCAGTAATGGTCTCAAAAGGTTGTGCAACAAAATATTAATGGTACCATCATTTTTGTCCAGGCCTGTTTCATGAGTTTGTTTTAAACAATTCTGTTGAACCACAATTCAAAAGCAATGTCTGAATTTCATTGGTTAATTTTCCTTAAATTTTAATTTTTACTTTTGTCAGATTCAAGTTATTTCTGCGACCATTGTGGATTTTTTAAATATTTTTTTCTCATTAACACAGGGGTACCAACAATTTTGTCCACTTGTGTGTATTTCTGCCTCCCACCTTTTAAGGGACCAAAAGGTGCTGGGACAAATTACCAATCAGAAATTAAACTTTCACTTTGTAACATTTGGTTGCAAATCCTTTGCACTCAATTATATCCTGAAGTCTGGAATGCATAAACCTCTCCAAATGCTGGATTTCTTCCCCTGGTGATGCTCTGCCAGGCCTTTGCTCCAACTGTTCTCAATTCCATCCTTAATTGAGTACTCAGCTGAAATGACTCTTTTACAGTGTGTTAAATGAACCCACGTGTTTCTTTCTGCTATTTTTTATTTAGGGCTGTAAAGTGTCAATCTACCTGTGCCACCATCCCTCTGGTTGAGACATGTGACACAGCATGGCTCAATATAGCAGCCCATTTGAATAGGTTTTATTATTATTATTATTTTTTTTTTTTTTTCCTGTGCTAATGTAAATTTCATTTTGTAGTTTTGCACTTTGTTTTTCCCAATAATTGCGTTTTTGTTGTGGAATACTCATATTGGCTATCAGTATAGATTGTACCATCTTTATTTATCATTAGTTTGCATGCCTCGGTTAATGCTACTAATTCAGCAGCTTGTTCAGCCAATTCCCTATAATCATGCTGCGTGCCTTCATCAAGTAAGGGTATTAGTGTGGCTGGATTTAAGGTTGTGCATCGCTCAACAGTCAAATGTGGTTGTGACAGCAAGATGGCAATGCAAGATAAAGGTCTTGCAGGTGATAAAAATGGCATATTGGTTTGCAATAGGAGAGCAGACACTGTATGTGGGACCTTAAGGGTGAACTGCTCTCTACTGCCGTCAAGGCTGCCACAAATGCTCTGACACAATGTGGTAATGCACACGTTACGTTGTCCAATTTAGTTGAAAAATAGGCTATTGGTCTTAGCTTATCACCGTATTGTTATGGAAGTACAAATTAACACGTCATGCAATAGCTTTTACAATCTACCATTTGAATGAATGTTTTATCATTAAATTTGGAAGGCCTTGCGCAGCACTCGACACCAAATGTTGTTTAATGTCACAGAAGGCCTTTTCTGCCTCTGTACTCCATTAAACGGGTGATGTAATTTTAAGGTTGTTTTCATACATTAATTTTGACAATGGTGCAACAATTTCTGCATAGTTTGGAATCCATGCTCTACAATAAATTTGTCAGACCTAAAAATGATTATTATATGTTTCTTTGTCTGTGGTTTAAGATTTTTTAAGACTATAGCTTTCCTGTCTTCTAATATATTCCTTCCTCCTATACTTAAATTATGGCCTAGATATTTGACGGTGGCAGGCGATGATCTTAACCATTGGGCCCACGGCTGAAAAGAATGCATTACTTATGTCCACTACTGTAAACACAGTAGCGTCTGGTCTTAATGAATTTAACAATGTGCGTGGGATTGGTACGCATGCTGCTCTCTGTATTACTGCAGCTAATCAGATTCTTTTTTTTTTTAATCTTCTATTTTTGTGATAAGCTGCAAGGCTGCAGACAATAGGGCCTTTCCCACGTTTAACGGTCGTTTGTCTTTTATTTTTTATATAATTTGATTCCTGCAACGCGGCTATTTTTTGTGTATTTAACCAACCATTAAAGCCGTGTTCGGTTATCCCTGTCTCTAAATATTAAATTTTATCAGGATCCTGTTTTTTTTTTTTTTTTTTTTTTTGAAATTTTACTTAATGAACTTCCAACCTTTACACTGCAGTGTATTCCTGTTTTTTATTTTACTACTTCCTTTCCCCATTTGAAAGAATTTGGTTCAGTGTAATACTACCTAGGGTAGTCTAGAACACTGTTTCTTTTCAGTAGGACGGTGATTCAAATTTACTTTCTGCGGTAATTCTCACTTCAAGTCTTTCGAGTGGAGAATTCTTGCGTTTGCATCCACAAAAGTCCACCGTTTACTTTCCCACTGTTTTGGTATGGAATAAAAAACCTAGTGGTTTCCCATTTCCCATTTACACTCTCATTCAAACAGTTTTCATTCACACTGGCTCGTCAGAGGACTCCGCCGTCCCATACGGAATTTAACTACGTCTGTCAACAGCTCATTAGAGGACTCCGCCGTCCTATACGAAATTTAACTACGACGCCACGAAACTTTCCTAGTTTCTTTATACATTAAACACGGAATTTAAGTACGTACAGGACTCCGTCGTCCTCGCGGAATTTGTCGGACTCCGCCGTCCCTCCATTACTTGCCAGTGACTAGTATTACACAAGGTTTATTAAACACGGAATTTAAGTACGTACAGGACTCCGCCGTCCTTTTTCCTAAAACAATTTTTTAAATTTAACTCACCAGTCGTCTTCAATCCTGTGGATTGTCGTCAACCTTCAGATCCCAGTTGAGGAGGACGAAGACCAGTCCCGTAAAGGGTCTTACTTGCCGTGGCCACGGTCTCTTAACAGGAAGTCGGCTCCACAACTGGAATCCTCGGGTGTGTTGACATCCGGATCGAAGGACCAATTTAATGTTGGATTTATCTTACCCAACATTATAAAAAATAGACACAAAAGGAATGAAGACACTGGTTTCTTTTTCTCATGAGGAGGGCGTATGGGAGATTGTTCAGATCACAGTCTCTCAACACGCTCTAACCAATCTCTCCCGTCGCTCCTGCATTTATTTGAAAATAGGAGGGTTTTCCCCAGACATAATGTTCTAAGCAATAAGACACAACACAAAACATTGGACCAACTCCTGTCACGTCCCCGACCACATCCGATCACGTCCTTGGTCCAGGCGCCCTTCCATCGGATGATGCTGAGTCATCTTTTTGAAGGCGAGACATCTAAAATCGTCCATAATACTAATGCAAGCTAAGCAAATAAATGATAACTTCTAGAATATATTTAACAATAATATAAGTTCAAAGATAGCTATATAAGTCAGCGATTCTAGTAACAAAAGTGTTACCCAGTCTCCCTCTAGTGGTGCGCAAAATAATCACTATATTAAATGTTCAAACTGTGCATAATGTGAGTGTTGTTTTTAATCCATTACAGTACTTTTGTTGTTGTTTTCAAACATTTATTTGAAGCATAGTTTATTATTTTCCTATGTGTAAGCGCAGTGTGGTTTGAAGTATTGACAAACATAACTGCTTTCAGATTCTGACAAAAAAAGAAGCATGTTTTGCCAATCTTCCCAGGACATTATTCTGGTGGGGGAATCTGTGTGTGCGTTTGTGAAAGAGAGAGAGAGAGAGAGAGTATACGTGTGTGTGTGTGTGTGTGTGTGTGTGTGTGTGTAGTGAAACCTCTATATAAAGGAGTAATAGGGACCGGGGTTGTCCGATTTAGCCGATTGTCTGTTACATTGAAGCCCTTTGTGAGTACTCCGCTTTCCTCCCACATTCCAAAAACATGCATAGTAGGTTAATTGAAAACTCTAAATTGCCCATAGATGTGAATGTGAGTGTGAATGGTTGTTTGTTTATATGGGCCCTGTGATTGGCTGGCGACCAGTTCAGGGTGTACCCCACCGCTTGCCCAGAGTCAGCTGAGATTGTCTCCAGCACGCCCGCGACCCTAGCGAGGAGAAGCGGCTCAGAAAATGGATGGATGGATGGAAAACAAAAAGTGTTACTCTACCAAAAAAATTGCATGTGCCAAACTCCTAAGACGTGTGTTTTGTACTTCTCAGAGTTAACGCCGCAGCCATGCCGCTCACTCGCTCTCTCTCTCTCTGCACAATAGACGATAGATAGAACCATCATCACACGGCTGCCACGTCAATATTCAACATGGCCGCCACGGAGGCACCTCTTTTGGAATTCAATCTAGTCCTATTGTGTATATATATATATATATATATATATATATATATATATTGTATATAGTACGTCAGTCCCATTCTCTGCCACAGCGGCACTAAACAACAACCACCAATTCTAGAACTAACAGACTTTGTAAATGGCATTTTAAGTGACAAATGGAAACTATTTTTGGACACTTTGTTCAGTCCCGACGGTCCATTATATCCGATATCCGATATATCGGGGTCTTTTTTATCGAGGCTCCACTGTACATACATGCGCACATACTAGCACTTGGGCTGACTGAAACTAGTCGACAATGAGCAAATTATGGCAATTTTCTGTTTGGAATGTTTATGGTTTTGTTTTGGGAGTGGGAAAATAAATGCTTTGGAAATATTATATGTTAAGGCTCAAGCGGGACATAATTTACTGCCAGCGAGGAAGAGGTATCTTTCTGAAATTGCATTTCAGCATTTTTTTGGGGGGGAGAGCAAAGAATAATGATATCTGAAAGGTTATTCCCAATTCGGAGTTCCCTTGTTGTGATTGCGTCACGTGGGTGCAACTGTACACAGGAGAATGTGCAGGCATCCTAGTTATTTTGGATTCTGACTGTGCCCTCCACAAACATGGAATGTGCCGACACTTTGCCCCCGCTAGCTTAGCGTCCTGTGGTATTTACAATGTCTATGATCAATGCGCTCGATTCGCTTATTTCCAGTTTCCAGTGTTTCTGCATATTGCTTTTTACGTCGTGCTGTCGCTAACATTAAGTTTTAAAGTAACAAACTCACTTTGTAAATTTGGGTAGAAAATAAAGAGATTTGTTTGAAAATTAGTACAAGTAAAAACTCGGCCACAAAAATAAATACTCAAATGTACTTTAAGTACAGTAACCATGTACAAGTACTATATTACTTCCCACCTCTGCCAGAAAGAGAGGAAATGGGCAAGTGTAAAAGTGTGGATATTTCTAGAGGCTGCTGGCAGCGATTGCTCGCCCCATTCACCGACTGCAGCCATGCGTTTTGAGACTCCCCACACTTCCAAAACACAGATGCATTAAATGATAAATATAATTATTGTGAAACGCAATATATACAGCATTGGTACAACTTGGCGGCGCCATGGAGGCCATTGGCCAGCTTGATCTTGCTTAAACGTATTTTACTTTTTGTGAAAGTTCTGGTGCACTTCTGATTGGTTGTTAGAGCTGCGACATTCTGACACCATACACCAGCAATTCAAATTATAATTTGCAGCAAAACTAGTGCCTGGCGGTCTGCCACTCACAAATAAAAACTCCTGGTCAAACCCTGCACACCGCGCGACAGTTCAGCTGGTCGCGTTAGTCAGTGTTCGGCGGGTCTTATGCCTCCCTCGTTGTTCCAAGTTGCGCCCAGAGCAAACATCCGAATCCGAATCCTCTTTATTTGCCGAGTATGTCCAAAACACACAAGGAATTTGTCTCCGGTCGTTGGAGCCGCTCTAGTACGACAACAGACGGTCAATTGACAGAGAACACTTTGGAGACATAGAGACATTGACAAAAAAAAAAAAAAAAAAACAGTCACTGAGCAATAAAGGGTTGCTAGTTATCTGGTACTGCCGGTACATTTATTATTATTATTTTTTTTGACAATTGTGCAAAAAGATGCAGAGTCTTCTAGCACTTAGACCAGTTGGAATGACGAATATTGCAATAGTCCGGTGCAAAGGGCGCCGAGACTTCAAGGAGTGGATGCGCTTTAAAGTGACGAGTAGTGCGATCATCTGGGACAATGTTGGACATTGCTCCCAATTTACTGTATCTGTTTCAAATGTTAAGTTGGCAACAGCCTTTAAATATACTTTGCAGTGGACTGTTTTTTGCTCATTGTCTGACACTGCAAACCCAAACCAAGTCCAAATTACTGATGACGCTGCACCTCTGAGCGTCTCTGTTCGCAGCCATTATAGTCTAAAGCAGTGCATGTCGACGGGGTACTTTGAAGTACAGAAGCCTGAATTTGTTTTCTTTTTAATTAAATTGGCCTGACCCCAAAAAATATGAATTACATCAAGTAATCACACAATCCTAGTTACTGCTGTTAAAAAAATAGGGGACCAACTGTTCTCGAGATGACGAGATGGTCATGGTATGTCACATTTCATATGACATGTTAGTAGAAGTGGTGTGTTTTGGGAATGAAAATGCAAAACAAGTTCAGTCTTTGGCATCTTTTAATCCAAATATTTACGATTTTGAACTATTGTTAATGTTATTACCAGGTTCCAGACTTTTGGTCCTCATGCACTTTTTGCTTTTTTCTGTTGTCAGGTCATCGATGAGATCTACCGTGTGCTCCGATATGTGAATTCGACTCGTGCTCCGCAGCGAGCTCATGAGGTCCTGCAAGAGTTGAGGGACATCTCCTCCATGGCAATGGAGTATTTTGATGAGAAGATTGTTCCAATTCTGAAAAAGAAGCTGCCTGGAGCCGACTTGTCTGGGCGCCTCATTGGTTCTACTCCTGGTAGTCTCCTTTTTATTTTATTTATTTATTTATTTTTAAATTTAAATATTTTTACCAAATAATCACCTTTCTTCTCTCTTAATTTCAGATGAAAAAATATATACAAACATACATACACAGTGGTACCTTGAGATACGAGTGAGCCAACTTACGGGTTTTTCGAGAAACGAGCCGTCATTCGGCCAAATTTTTGCTTTGACTTGCAAGAGCAAACGCGGTACGAGCACTTGGTGGCAGTAAACTCAAGTCAACTCACTTCACAAAAGCAACCCTTTAACAAATGGTAAACATAATCGAAACAGAGAGGTTTCAAGCTGTTTTATGCCACTCCCAGTTCAAGATTAGGGTCAAACTAAGCATGAAATAAAGACAATTGCAAGTTGTGTCTGTAAAACAACTACAGCTTTTCCTTAGGAAAGTCCGCTAGCTTAATGCTAACAAACAACAAGAAAATTAATGGAAAACGACGTTGACATGCTAAAGGTTAGCGTAGTAGCCAGCGCGGGAGACGCAGGCGGGCGCCAGCTGGCACCGCCCCAGCACCTATGGAACATGGGCGAGTCACCATAACAGCATCAATGCTTTCCGAGAGGTCAACCCAGTGGTCTCCCTCACCCACGCAAACTTAACTTAGCTCCGAGGATCATTGAGACACACAAACCCCTCCATCGCGATAAGGTGACGGCTCCAGGAGGGGAGAAAAAAAATCCAAACCGACATGGCCCTCGTGAAAAAACGGATTTATTTTTTTCCTCATTAAAGTACACACAGCACCCCATATTGACAGAAAAAAATGAATTGTTGACATTTTTGCAGATTTATTCAACAAGAAAAATTGAAATATCACACAGCCATAAGTATTCGGACCCTTTGCTCAGTATTTTGTAGAAGCACCCTTTTGAGCTAATCCAGCCATGAGTCTTTTTGGGAATGATGCAACAACCTGGGTTTGGAGATCCTCTCCAGTTCTGTCAGGTTGGATGGTGAACATTGGTGGGCAGCCATTTAGGCTCTGGCTGGGCCATTCAAGAACAGTCACTGAGTTGTTCTGAAGCCACTCCTTCGTTATTTTAGCTGTGTGCTTAGGGTCATTGTCTTGTTGGAAGGTGAACCTTCGGCGCAGTCTGAGGTCCTGAGCACTCTGGAGAAGGTTTTTGTCCAGGATCAGAATTGGAATCAGAATCGTCTTTATTTTGCCAAGTATGTCAAAAACACACAAGTAATTTTGTCTCTGGTAGTTTGAGCCGCTCTAGTATGACAATAGACAATTGACAGAGAATACTTTTGAGACATTGAGAAGAACAGTCACTGACCAATAAAAGGTTGCTAGTAATCTGGTAATGCTGGTACAATTAATTTTTTTCTTTTTTGATCTTTGTGCTAAAGGTGCAGAGTCCTCTAGCAATTAGAGCAGTTTGAATGACTAATGGCTGTGGTGTCCTTGAGCAAGACACTGATCAGAATCCGAATCCGAATCATCTTTATTTGCCAAGTATGTCCAAAACACACAAGGAATTTGCTCCCCCGGGGCGCTTCAGCTGCCCCCTGCTCCAGTGGGTTTCACTAACACGTGTATGTGCTCACTGTGATGGGTAAAATGCAGAGAACAAATGAAAGTGTCCTTTTCAAAATCTGCAGTAGAAGAAGGTATTCAAGTCGTTGGGTTAGTCTACTATTGTTCTCAGCTTGTGGGGATCGTCGCTTGGAATTGATTAGCGATTGTAATGCATGCTAGACTGATTGAGTCGTTAGCACTAAACTGTTTTTCCAACTTTGCTGCATAGTTTCTCTTTGCAGTGTTAATTCTTTAGTCAGCTGGCTTCTAGTGCGATTATACAGGGCCCTGTCCCCGCTTCGATATGCGTCCTCTTTAGCCTGGCCAAGTTGATTGTCGTGATTGTTTTTCCAACTTTGCTGCATAGTTCCTCTTTGCAATGTTAATTTCTTTAGTCAGCTGGTTTCTAGCTGGATGATACAGGGCCCTGTCGTCGCTTTGATATGCGTCCTCCTTAGCTTGGCGAAGCTGCTTAAGTTTAGCAGTGAACCACAGCTTGTTGTTGTTGAAAGTGCGAAAGGACTTTGTTGGTACGCAAACCTCTTCACAGAAACTGATAGAGGATGTGACAGTGTCCGTATATTCATCCAGGCTGCCGGCTGAATTTTCAAAGACACTCCAGTCTGTGCCGTCGAAGCAGCTCTGAAGTTCCATCTTGGCTTCATTGGTCCACTTTTTCACTGTTTTCACTGTAGGCTTTGCGCATTGAAGTTCTTCCCTGTATGTTGGTATTAAGTGAATTAAGCAGTGATGAGACGAGCCCAGGGCTGCACGAGGTATGGCACGATATGCGTTATTTAGCGTAGTATAGCAGTGGTCTAAATAATTTTCCCTGGTAGGACAGTGGATGTGCTGCTTGTATTTAGGGAGTTTGTGGTTGAGTTTAGCTTTGTTAAAGTCCCCGAGAATAATGAGGGGTGAGTCTGGGTGTTTTTTTTTTCCAATTTCGTTGACTTGTTCAGCGAGCGTCAGCAGTGCGGCGTTCGTGTTAGCTTGAGGTGGAATGCATACCGGCGAGAATGGAAGATGCAAACTCACGCTTATTTGTTTAACACAACGTCCCAACTTTATTGGAATTGGGGTTGTGTATGTGTGTGTGTATGTATGTATATATATATATATATGTGTGTGTATATATATATATATATATATATACATGTGTGTGTATATATATATATATATATATATATATATGAGAGCAAGTGCACTTTGCTGGTCATAAAACAAACAAAATCTGCGATGCACTGAATCCCCAATAAGTGAACCTCGATATCGCGAGGGATTACTGTATATCAGTTTAGGTGGACAGCCATTTCTTGGTCGGTTTGCAGGTGTTTCATCTTTCCATATATATTGGTATATTTGTTTATAACTTAACCCTGCTTTACACTTCTCCACAACTTAAACCCCTGACATGTACATTGTTTTTCTTTGGCTTCACGGTGCTGTTTGTTAATTTCTTTTTTCATCACATTCATACTATTATTAGATTACACACAGGTGGACTCTATTGACCAGTAAGACGTGGACGTTGTTTGCTCTGAATTTTATTTCGGGGTGTCAGAGTAAAGGCTGCATACTTTTTCATGCCACATTTTCCAGCTTTTTATCAGTAATTGTTTTTTATTTTTTATTTTTTTTTAAACAAGCTTTACACTTGAAAATTTGCGCCACTTTGTGATTGCAAATGTCATGTTAGTTTGTATAATTTGACAAGACAAAATTGGCAACATGTTCCAATGGAATTGTCAGTTAACTGTTTAAGAGGTTTATGATTGATTAATTGTATGTCTGATTCATGTATGTATTGATTCAAATTATACAACTGTACATAACTGTGGTTATGTAGTGCTGTATGTTGTCAGCGAACTCAACATAACTCACTTCACAGCAAGCAGCAGTTTGGCAGATTGTGAACAGTTCTTCCAAAAAGAGGCTTCAAGCTGTTTAATGGTATGCCCAGTTACACAGTTTCCTGTCAAATTAAACATACGAGATGTGTGTGTGTTTTGAGTTACAAGTGTTGTCACGGAACGAATTAAACTAAGATGTCAAGACAACACTGTACTGTATTTTCTTGTATTAGAAAATACAAGGAGTTCTGTTCCTCCAGCAGCGACGTATACCAAATGTGTGCGTACATCAGAACATGCCGTAGGTAGTCACTAACCTCGGCTAATGCAGTAGTAAAGTCAGAATTACAACAAATATTTTTAAGAAAAACATTTCAAGGACATAAATACATAAAACAGTAAAAGGAAAAATGGTAAGGCGGTAACCGAACTTGCCTTCCTGTGCAGCAATGAACTTGTTACACCACAATGCTAACTAGTGCATTGTGCGCCGCTCTTAACCTTGAAACACGATGTTGGGACCATCGTAACCTGTGGATCATATGTAAATGGTACGATTGTGCACCAGTTTTAGGAACAGAGTAATTTTAATTCATTCTGTTTCTTTTAGTGGCAGGTCCATCTAGTTCTCTAACCACCATGTCCTTGCTGGCCAAGAACGCACCATCACGCTCTGAGATGACCAAGGTGCAGCAGCAAGTGAAGGTCAACGGGGCGTCTGTGACAGTTTTGCGGCGGGAGATGCAAGAAATACGTGTCAAGCAGTTGGAACAGCAGAAGCAGCTGCAGGACCAAGAGCAGAAGCTGCTTGAACAGACACAAGTTATTGGTGAACAGAATGCCCGCCTTGCCGAGCTGGAACACAAACTCCGTGAGCTAATGGACAGTAATGCTATGGGAGGATCCACGTCCAGAACACCTGCACCCTCCTCATCCAACAATGATGCTGTGTCATCCGCTGCTTCCAGTCTTCCTACCTTAGGGTTGCCAAGTGAAAGGGCAGAAATCTCCTCTGCAGCCAGAGAACTCGTTTGTGAGGGGGAGACATCCCTGAAACGCACCAGAAAAAACTTGGACTTTTTACGAAAGTCAAAACGTTTGTGTAGCAAGAAATGAGACTGTGTGTGTAATACATTTACATTTACACTTTTGGTTTTGAGATCAGATCACATATTCCTCATCTGTTTGATTTCTTTCTCTGTGTTAGGGTTTCATGGTGGTTAGAAAAAGTAGTTATTCATTCAGTTCTTAATTCATCACTCATCTGACCTTCAATGACTTGCTGTAGAAAGAATTTCATGTCTATTATGTGTCTAAAACATCACAGTTAAATTCAAGTTCATTTATAAATGACTGAATATTGGGGGGAGAATAAAATAATTTTGGCTCAATCCCTAATCTGGAGAACGTTGTGTTTGGGGCAGAATGGGGGAAAGCTCGCAACTGTCGTGTGTTACAGTGTGCAGTGTTACCTCACCTATGAACACTTTAACTCAGGAGTATGAACAAGCAAGGAAACATAGTGAATTAACTTAAATGGTATTGTTGCATGATTTCCACATATCACTTTTTGTGATAGACTGTTGCTATTAGAAGGGTAGGCTGTGAATGGTTTATGTTTTCCAGTGTAAATCATGACCAATATTGCTTTATGTAATGTTTGAGACCTGACCTGTGATTTGTCTGTGTGCAGGGAAAAGGAGAGAGTATCCTATATTTAACAAATAGCCCGGGCTTTTACATCGACCAACCACATCATTAGAACTACTACCACAATATGGAAAGATTCATGGAACGTAATTGTCGTACCCCCCTCCTTGAGCCGTCACCTTGTCGTGGTGGAGGGGTTTGTGTGTCCCGGTGATCCTAGGAGCTAAGTTGTCTGGGGCTTTATGCCTCTGGCAGGGTCACCCATGACAAACAGGTCCGAGGTGAGGCACCAGACAAAGCTCGGCTCAAAGACCCCTAATGATGACGACAAACAATGGACTTCGTTTTCCCTTGCCCGGACGCGGGTCACCGTGGCCCCCCACTGGAGCCGGGCCTGGTGGTGGGGCTCGAAGGCGAGCGCCTAGTGGCCGGGCCTGCACCCATGGAGCCCGGCCGGGCACAGTCCTAAAGGGTAACGTGGGTCCCCCTTCCCATGGGCTCACCACCTGCGGGAGGGGCCATAGGCGTCGGGTGCAGTGCGAGCTGGGCGGTGGCCGAAGGCGGGGACCTTGGCGATCCGACCCCCGGCTACAGAAGCTTGCTCTAGGGACGTGGAATGTGACCTCTCTGGCAGGGAAGGAGCCTGAGCTG
>NC_084512.1:24803022-24813022 GCF_024500385.1 Phyllopteryx taeniolatus
CTCAAATGTGAATGCAAACCAAAATTGACTGTTATTTTCTATTGGTACTGAAAAGAATGCATTACTTATGTCTACTACTGTAAACACAGTAGCGTCTGGTCTTAATGAATTTAACAATGTGCGTGGGTTTGGTACGCATGCTGCTCTCTGTATTACTGCAGCTCATCACATTCTTTTTTATCTTCTATTTTTGTGATAAGCTGCAAGGTTGCAGACAACAGGGCCTTTTCCATGTTTAACTGTGGTTTGTCTGGGATATCGATTGTGTAGCTATTGGTTTTAGCTTATCACCGTATTGTCTGATAACGGAGCGGGAGCAGATGTGTAGATTCTGAAAACGCTTGCTGGTCAGTGAAGAAAAAAGACACCAACCCTTTTAGTGAGAACTCAGCAGAAAGGCACACCCACGTTGGTTATGAGATTCGCTAAGTTGTTACGTAGCAACTTTGGCTACTATGATGTTGGTTTTGTTTTTGTGGTACATGGGACGTCCCACCCTCAATGATAAAACCCATTTTTTAGATAGAAAATCACCTACCAACTGGACCAATATGACAAACCCAATAATAAAAAAAAAAAACATTCAAATCATTAACTCGTATCAAAAGGAGTACAGCTGATGATCAAAATTGTGGGCATGGCCTCCAAACGCGGCAAAAAGGTTTAATATTTTGTGCCCCCCAAAATCAAGCTGCTTTAATCATAATTCCATATGCGGCTCTCACCAATGATGCTCAAGAGAATGGGCAGAATTGGGGATTTGGATATGACTGGTATGCAACTATAGGCTTTGGATGTGAACACCTCATTGGTGAAACAAGTTATGATTGGTC
Organism: Phyllopteryx taeniolatus; assembly: GCF_024500385.1. Classification (NCBI taxonomy): domain Eukaryota; kingdom Metazoa; phylum Chordata; class Actinopteri; order Syngnathiformes; family Syngnathidae; genus Phyllopteryx; species Phyllopteryx taeniolatus. Next base: position 24,803,856 of record NC_084512.1, read on the forward strand.
CAGTTGGTCAAAAAAAAAAAAAAAAAAAACAGCAAAAGAACATAGAAAGAAGTTTAACCTAAGCAAAACGGCTTGTGTTATATTGTGTATTGTATATTGTGTACTGTGTTATAGGAACAGTGTTAAACCAAAAATGCCATTGAAAACTTCAAAGAAAGGTGGACAAATTTTCATTTAATTTTAACAACATAACTACTGATGATTGGTTCCTTGTAAATCATGGGATCCTATATATCCCGTAAAAGAAGCAGATAAACACAAACCGATGTTTTCTACTTTAGTAGCACCAAATAATTTCACTTGTATAAACATGATTAATAAAGGGAAAAAAAATTAGGACCACTGAACGACACACAGTGTAAAGTAATCTTAAAAGTCAAACCAAATTTTGTGCCAGTGTCACGGAGCGACATCTGGTGGTGGTGCGGAGATGATAGACTGTTTGATAGATTACCTAAAGATATATCTAGATTATGCGCTATTATCACTTTGATATTGCATGTGTCAGTATACCCTATGCCTGTTCAAGATTTAATGGAAAGGGCACCAATGTTTTTGTCCAATCTAGAACATATACAAAAAAAGAGATTTGTCATGGCAGGGGCAAAATAATCCAACATACATCAACGCCAGGTGTTCCTCGTGGGGGTTCCTAATCAATACAAATTGGGTGACCAGGTTGCAGGAGGATTTGAGTCTTTCATATGCTGGTGGTGTACGATTAATAAAAATGTTGATGGGATAAACTACATCCACTTCAATGTACAGAGATTAGGAAATTGGACTCAGAGTGGGTTGAAAGCTGTGCACGAGCAGCTCAAGGACGTTCCAAAGACCGCATAGCTGTCGACATGCTCCTCGCAAGAGAGGGAGGTGTTTGCGGTATGTTTGGAGAACAAACAATCCTGCTTCAGATGGCAGCTTGACCAGAGCCATCGATGGTCTACGGACCCTCAATCAACACTCCTTGTGGGACAGCTCGAATGGACGTTTTTGGTAAATATAAAACCCTAATTACACCAATATTGATATCAATTGCTGTTTTTGCAGCCATTCTGACATTATGTGGATGTTGTTGTATCCCATGCATTCTGGCATTAATCAGTAAATTAATCACCACAGCCATAACCCCGATGGAGAAATCGTATGGAGCTGATGTATACTGTATGATGATAATGATGATTATGATGATAATGATGATTTTGCTTTACCTGATTTGTTACCTGATACAGATGATTACAATGTTTAAACTACAACATTCATATATGACAAGTTTACTCTGAGTGTAAATGTATTTGTTTCATAAAAATGATTCTACAGTTAAAAATCGAAATGAAGTGACTGTAAGATGATGTGAGAATTTGTGCAAATACATGATAAACAGGAGGGAAATGTTAGATAAATTGTAGAAGTTATCATTTATTTGCTTAGCTTGCATTAGTATAATGGACAATTTTAGATGTCTCGCCTTCAAAAAGAAGACTCAGCATCATCCGATGGAAGGGCGCCTGGACCAAGGACGTGATCGGATGTGGTCGGGTCGTGACAGGTGTTGGTTCAATATTATGTGTTGTGTCTTATTACTTAGAATACTATGTCTGGGAAAAACCCTCTTATTATCAAATATTTTGTGTTGTGTCTTATTGCTTAGAACATTATGATTTGTAAATCCCTCCTATTTCAAATAAAAGCAGGAGCGAGGGGGGGGGATTGTTTAGAGCGTGTTGAGAGGCTGTGATCTGAACAATCTCCCATACGCCCTCCTCATGAGAAAAAGAAACCAGCGTCTTCATTCCTTTTGTGTCTATTTTTTATAATGTTGGGTAAGATAAATCCAACACTCGTGCACTCGCTGTAGTTGTCCCGCCATGCTGCACTATTTGCATATACTGGCCACTCATGCCAGATTAGCATCTGCTCCATTTGCACACTGATTGAGGAGCATCTACAACATTTGCACAACCATTGTCCCAGATTATCGCACTACTCGTCACTTTAAACCGCATACACTCCTTGAAGTCTCAGCGCCCTTTGCACAACGGTCATTGCACCGGACTATTGCGATATTAGTCATTCAAACTGCTGCTAGAGGACTGCATATTTTTGCACAATTGTTTTTTGTCAATGTCTTTATGTCTCCAAAGTGTTCTGTAAATTGACTGTCTGTTGTACTAGAGCGGCTCCAACTACCGGAGACAAATTCCTTGTGTTTTGGACATACTTGACAAAAAAGAGATTTATCCTGGCAGAGGCAAAATTATCCAACATAAAACATACATCGACGCCATAGGTGTTCCTCGTGGGGTTCCTAATCAATACAAATTAGCTGACCAAGTTGCAGGAGGATTTGAATACTTCATATGCTGTTGGTGTACGATTAATAAAAATGTTGATGGGATAAACTATATCCACTTCAATGTACAGAGATTAGGAAATTGGACTCAGAGTGGGTTGGAAGCTGTGCACGAGCAGCTCAAGGACGTTCCAAGGCCGCATAGCTGTCGAAATGCTCCTCACAAGAGAGGGAGGTGTTTGCGGTATGTTATGAAAACAAACAATACTGCTTCAGATGGCAGCTTGACCAGAGCCATCGATGGTCTACGGACCCTCAATCAACACTCCTTGTGGGACAGCTGGATGGACGTTTTTGGTAAATATAAAACCCTAATTTCACCAATATTGATATCAATTGCTGTTTTTGCAGCCATTCTGACATTGTGTGGATGTTGTTGTATCCCATGCATTCGGGAATTAATCAGTAAATTAATCACCACAGCCATAACCCCCATGAAGAACCGTATGGAGCTGATGTATCTATTACTGTATGATGATAATGATGATTTTGCTTTAACTGATTTGTTTCCTGATGCAGATGATTACGATGTTTAAACTACAACATTCATGTATGACAAGTTTACTCTGAGTGTAAATGTATTTGTTTCATAAAAATGATTCTACAGTTAAAACCAAAATGAAGTGACTGTAAGATGATATGAGAATTTGTGCAAATACATGATAAACAGGAGGGAAATGTTAAATATATTTTAGAAGTTATCATTTATTTGCTTACCTTGCATTAGTATTATGGACGATTTTAGATGTCTCGCCTTCAAAAAGATGACTCAGCATCATCCGATGGAAGGGCGCCTGGACTAAGGACGTGATCGGATGTGGTCGGGGACGTGACAGGTGTTGGTCCAATGTTTTGTGTTGTGTCTTATTGTTTAGAACATTATGTCTGGGAAAAACCCTCCTATTTTCAAATAAATGCAGGAGCGACGGGAGAGATTGGTTAGAGCGTGTTGAGAGACTGTGATCTGAACAATCTCCAATACGCCCTCCTCATGAGAAAAAGAAACCAGTGTCTTCATTCCTTTTGTGTCTATTTTTTATAATGTTGGGTAAGATAAATCCAACAGTAACCTTGGCCAGATCTGTGCCTTGGCACAATTCTGTCTCTGAGCTCTTCAGGCAGTTCCTTTGACCTCATGATTCTCATTTGCTCTGACATACACTGTGCGCTGTATATGAGTGTCACAGCAAAGGGTCTGGATACTTACGGCTGTGTGATACATGTCTACCATATCTAGATAGTATTTTGTTAGTGCATCGATCGTTATTTCATTATATACATTATCAGTATAGCGTCAATATGGTCCAACCTAATATCCATTATGAACTTTATACTAACATAATTATTTGTATATTATCATTATCTTTGAGACTGATAATCAAAACATTACTAAATGTAAATACTGTACATCACAAATGCTCTCGACCATATTACAAAAATTTGGGTGGAATAAAATCTCCAGCTCGGTACTTTTCCTTTCTCCCAAAAACCTGTGTCTGTGTCAACACGAGGTCATGTAAATTACGAGTGAAGGGTTTTGAGTAGATTGGCAATCGAAGGACTTTCTTCCGTTTGATCAAATCTGCCTCAGCATTTTTGTCCAAGGGATGCCAATGACACAGTCAGTTATGCATAATTACTGAGCCAGGACCTGCAATAATTTGTCATGCCCAAACATAACATCTGTACCGTTGTTAGATTTTCCGTCTGAAGGTTTGTGGTTTGAAATTTTGAAATTAAATTTTTCAGACGACAGTTAAAATGTGTCTTTTCTCACAGGCATCCAATGTTGGTTTTCGGCCTTGCCACTTACATGCAGTGATTTCTCCAGATTCTCTGAACCTTTTGATGATATTATGGACCATAGATGATGAAATCCCTCAATTCCTTGCAATTGCACGTTGAGGAACATTGTCCTTAAACTGTTCGACTATTTTCTCACGCACTTGTTCACAAAGAGGTGCACCTCGCCCCATCTTTGCTTGGGAATGACTGAGCAATTCAGGGAAGCTCCTTTTCTACCCAATCATGGCACCCACCTGTTCACAATGAGCCTGTTCACCTGTGGGATTTTCCAAACAGGTGTTTGATGAGCATTCCTCAACTTTCTCCGTCTTTTTTGCCACCTGTCCCAGCTTTTTTGGAACGTGTTGCAGCCATAAAATTCCAAGTTAATTATTATTTGCTAAAAACAATAAAGTTTATCAGTATGGACATTAAATATCTTGTCTTTGTAGTGTATTCAATTAAATATAAGTTGAACATGATTTGCAAATCATTGTATTCTGTTTAACACAACATCCCAACTTCATTGGAATTGGGTTTGTACATGCCAACAACTTCCTAACTAAAATGCAGCGAGTTAGTTTTCGCCTTGTATTCAGCATGATAACATTTCACTTACCGGTGAAGAGACAAAATTGGCAACCATGTTGTTGCCACGACATGACCACAGTGATCTACAAGTCAGGAGATTTGCACATTCACTCCAGTTCGGACATGGCTGCGGCCTGAGACTCACATGAGGGGGTGGGACTCGTGAAGTGAAGCTACATTCAAATGTTGCTTGCCTTTTCAAGATCCTGTACCTTTAACTGGCCGTTGTGCAGGTTATGTTGACACCCTCAAAAACGGGCAACGTTGTGTTTATTCTTCTGAAGACGTACCACCCAAGTGATATGTGGAAAGCATTAAAATGTGAGTGCAGTGAGCACAACTTCCCACTCACAGCACAGAACACTTAGCATTGGCAGTTAGCCACTGCTAGCGGTGAGGCCACCAGACACAGCAACCATCAATCGTGTCATTATTATTCAGGTAGTTTGTAAAATGGCAAAACTAGTTCATCTGTATTTTTATTAATTAAAGATAATGCACATTTGAAAGTAGCAATATGGTTAACAGGGAACAGGGGAATGATAATGTTTAGAATCCAAGGTGTCTTCATGATTCATTAGTTTTAGTTCATCTCTTGAACCTCCTTCAAACTAGTGCACTGTTGTGTTATATTTCATTGCACTGTTAAGTGAATATTGTTTTTATAGTTTTCTATATTTTACTTTATTTGGCTTATTTGCTCAGTTTGCTCAGATGTTGGGGTTACCATTTTAAATATTGACTATGAGTATCGTTAACAAAATGCATTAATAAAATGTTGAACCACTCTCTAGACTCTTTAGTTTTCAGTACAAATGCTTTAAAAGTGGCTATTTCTAAAAGTTGAAAGATAATATACAATGGAACCTCAATTTAACGGACAAAAGGGCCGTCTGTTATATCTGAATGTCCACTCAAATGTAAGCACTTTTTTTCATTGCCTAAGACACCAGTACAGTATAAAATTGCTTCACACTGTTTTTTGTGGCCTATAAACATCCAGCACAGTACAAAAAACCTTTACAATGTTTGAAAAGATTAAAAGTTTCGAAGAAGGATCACCTTTTATTGTCATGAACGTGCATGCATGCACACGAAATTTGTTCTCTGCATTTTACCCATCACAGTGAACACACACACGTTAGTGGAACACACTGGAGCAGGGGGCATCTGAAGCGTCAGTGTCTTGCTCAAGGACACCACAGCCGTGAGTCCGGGGGATGTTGATGGATGGTCCAGTCGGGGTCTTGAACCTAAATCCCACACGGTGGCAGGCGATGATCTTAACCATTGGGCCATGTCTGCCCCAAATTTATCCAAATTGAGCATGGGAGGGGTGATTTAAAATTCCAACTGGACACTATTTTATGTCCCTTAAATCCAAAGTCTGTTAAATTGGGGTCCGTTAAATAGAGGTTGCACTATAAAACAATCGTGATGATAATCGAGATCGGATGATATGGAAAAAAAATGAATCATGATCATTTTTATTGTCAGATCGCCCAGCCCTAATGTCACATCATAACGTATTTCAGTAATAGAACAAGACAATATCTTACAGTTGCGTATTACTGTATTTCTATACTGGACACTGCAGATCAGGATCTCCCGAATTTTGAGTATTGGAAATCTTCCAATTTTGAATCCAAAATAGTTGAAGTCTTGTGAAGGGTTAATTAAATCACAACTGCAGAAATATTGGCAATGTTATGCTGTTGGTCAACATGAATGTCCTTCACCTTTTTGATTTTTGCAGTTTCATTTTTCGTGAAAGTCACCCTATCGTTGTGGCAGAAATGGGAAGTTAGGTTTAGCCACATTTTCTTCTTCTTTTCCTTTCAACTTGTCCCGTTAGGGGTCGCCACAGTGCATCATCCTCTCTAACACCAACTGGCCTCAGTTATCGGGACACATCGAACTCACGCGAGAACCTGAGAACTGCAAGTGACTCTTTGCGGACTCCGTCGTAAGCAACATGACCGGCTTATTTAGTTTGATCAAGTTTTATTTTTATATGGGTTTAAGACACTGGGAGATACTCCTGTCTTTGAGTCACATAGATGGTGTTGTTATTAGTCAAAAATTAGAAAAAAAATTGTCAAAAAAACGTGGGGGAATTGCTCAGAAAAACAGGGGGAAAAAAATACTCAGAAAAAACAGGGGGAAAATAGTCGTAAAACAGGGGGGTGGGGATTTACGGAAGCGTATTGCATTCACTTGGATTAAAAAAACAAAAAACTCGTTTTTCTGAGTAATTTTGTTGAGGGCTCTGTTTTTTGGAATATTTTTTTCACTTTTTCTTAGTATTTGTTTCTGTTTTTCTGACTCATTATTTTTCTGTCAAATCCCCCCCCCCCCACCCTGTTTTATGACTATTTTTTCCCCCCCGTTTTTCTGAGTCATTTTGGACAACTTACAACATGCCAGACTCAGCCATGCAGTTGCAGACCCAGTCTGTCTACCGTGGAGACCGTACAGATGCGTCGGGTAAATGCAAGCATCCTACCTTAACAACAGACGGTGTGTCGCCGTTTAGGTGATGGAGAAATACTGTTCGACTGACACTGACGCCCTTTTTAATCAACCAAGGGAGTTTCACGCTACGGTAATACTTGCCGTTTACATTCCACCGCAGGTCAACAAGACGACTAGCTCTATAGCGTGACATTTTTATTACTGTAACCTCAGAAGTGTTCTACCAAAGTATATTCATACAGACTGTTACAGTATTTGACCACAAAAATGAAGGATAGCAAAAAACAACATGCAGGGTTCCACTGCTTTACAGTTTTGTTTTGAAGTAAAAAATAAATCTGTTTCTTAATCATTACTGTGCATTACTGTGCATTACTGTGCTAAGGGACTTATAAACAAATAAAACAAGCAGTCATATTTGCCTGATCAAAACTGTGGAGGAACTCTTCTGACAAGGAAATACAGTATCATACACTTGAAGGAATCTTTAGATACACCGACTATGACACATTTGCAAAATTTTGAGGCTGTATTTTAAGTTAACCATTTTAGTGACACACTAAAATTCTCAATGGCAATTGTGAATACATTTTTTCCTCTTTAATTTCACCGTGTTCCCTAATGTGCATAACAAAAAGTTTTTTTTAATAGCTAATTAAGACAACAACACATGACAATCATTAACAAAGAATTGAAAAACACTTTAGAATTAATTCCTAAATTATACAGTAGATGACAGTACAGGTTGAAGAGGGTCAATTTTTCTTTGGTGTGGTAAAATGTGTTCAAAAAACCTGACAGCTGTGTAATTTATTACAGAAAGAATACAATCGTCGTCAGTACTGAACCAGAGAGAATACGTTGTGTGGTTTCAGTCTGTCAATACCTTTCAGTTCTGTCAGTTCAATAACCACCATGCAGCCTTGAATTTCTGCATCTTGTTTCTTCATTAGTTCGCATGCTGCAAACAGAGTACCTGGAAAACATAGACCCAACATTGTGAATACGAGACACCAAATAACATTTGTTGAGCAATGTCACTAAAGCCTGGTACACACATAAGGTTATTTGAAATCTGAAAAGATTATTTATCTGTGACAGACCCAAGACATGAAGATAAAATATCTGGCATTTAACACTTTGGACGTATGGTGTGTGGTCTGCTCCGATAATATCAACACAGGGATTCTGTTCCACCGCCGATCTCAAAATCTCCTGTGATCACAGGTGATTTCACAAAACCGAAGAAGAAACACCTCCGGATATGCGCTGATGCACTCAAGTAAGAGTACTGTCACTTGACGATAATGTGACTCAAGTAAAAAGTAGTCCTCCCCAAAATGACTTGAGTGAGAGTAAAAAGTACACAGTGAAATAATTACTCAAGTTCTGAGTAAATGGTGAGTAACGTCTGATTTTTTTTAACCACAACATGGACATCAATAAAATAAAATCCAAAACAAAATGTGAATGTGCAAATTCTGATGTTGCTGTGTGTGTGTGTGTGTGTGCGCGTGTATGCAGAGTAAAAACTACAACAAAACATCTGCAATTTACTGCAAGGTCTTTTCTAAAGTTCTCAAAGTGATCTGAAATATCCACGTTTGGGAAGACAGTGATCGACAAATACCACAATACATGAAAGCTGTTGTTTTTGTCTAAATGTAAACGAGAGTAGCGCGCCGTTGCCTTCACGGTAACGGCGACCTACCCAAAATGGTGGCCACGTACGCACGACAATCAGGGACAAATGTGAGCTATTGTATTTTTGACTCCTTGGCGAGTGACTGGAAAGGGCTTGGCAAGCTACCGCGAGCTCGCGAGTGATGTGTTGGAGCAGGAATCCAAAGGGATGTGAAATAGCCCAGAAACAATTTGTGAGTAATCCAGGTCATGTTGTTCCAACAGTTTTGCTGCGCACATTCACAATGCCTGCATTAAACATTTGCCAAACTAGCTTTCA